>NW_005871610.1:182219-215226 GCF_000147115.1 Myotis lucifugus | reverse complement strand
TGGGGGGTGGGTGGGGAGCGGTCAATGGGGGGAAAAGGAGACTCATGTAATACTTTAAATAATAAAGAATTTAAATTAAAAAAAGAATGTTTATACCAATAATACCTACATTTCAGAAAACTGAAAACAATCCAAATGTTCCATCAATAGTACCAGGAATACGTTGTGTAATATTTTGCTCAAGGTAATGCTGCATGACAAAGAGAATGATCAGATTACAACCACTTAGAACAATATGAATAAACTTCACAAACCTAATGTCAGGCTACGGAAACCAGACACAAAAGAGGAGGCAATTTGTATAATTTGTTTATGTAAAGTCTAAAAATAGGGGAAAAAATCCAAATCTACACTGTTAAAAGTCAAGGTTATGGCTACAGTTGGAGGACAGAACCTAGAGGAGGGCACGAGGGGCCTTCTGGGTACTGATATGTTCTGTTTCTTGATCTTTGTGGTGGTTACCTGGACGTATTCACTATATGACAATTCAGTGACCTGTATGTTTATGATCTGCGCTCTTTTCTGTTCTGCCTGATATACTTCAATAAAAAGAGGGTGGCCCAGCTGGTGTGGTTCAGTGGTTGAGCATTGATTCATGAACCAGGAGGTCACCAGTTCGAATCCTGACTAGGGCACATGCCTGGGTTTTGGGCTGGATCCCCAGTGGGGGTGTGTGCAGGAGGCAGCCAATCATTGTTTATCTCTCGTCATCGATGTTTCTCTCTTTCTCTCCCTTCATTTCTGGAATCAATAAAAATATATTTAAAAAAGTAAAATCAATAAAAACATATTTTTTTAAAGAGAGAAAAATAAGTAAAAGAGGGTGAATGTAAAGGGCATATCACAGCCCCTGACAAAGTAAGTGCCTCAATGAATGTTAGCTATTGCGAAGGAATGAAGGAAAACCCATGGCTTGTCCCCAAGTGAAATTCATTAACAGTCAGAACCATGGACAGATTAGAGTCTGTCCCCAAGGAAGGCTGGAGGAAAAGCAAGAGATTCGGGTCTGATGCCTGGGACAGGACCGAGGACGGACTCTGAGCCTCCTGTTAGTTAGTGGTCAGTGCCCCCGGGGCCGTTGCTACCACACAGAAAGGACTCTTCCTGGCGGACCGTGGGTATCTGTGTGCATGTTCGTGCAAATTTCAACCTTTTTTAAAATGTCTGCAGCACCTTGTTTTTCTAAGCCAGTGAATGCTGACAGCTCCCTGGAGAGGCCAGTCCTAGATCTAGTCTATCTAATGGTCTGCTCAGGCTCTTGTAGGCGTTCTCACGGTCCTGAGCTTGTATTTATCTGGTTAGGGGACAGGAAAGAGACTCCAGGCAGGGTAACCTGTGACAGATCTTCTCTCAGTCGTGCCCAAGGTCCAGGAAGAAGGCATATTTCATGTCAATTTAATGAGCTGCTTTACTTGGTAGTGCGTTCCCTGTCACTGCGAGCATCCACAGAGGCTGCACAACGACCTGTCAGGTGTTGCCAGGAGTACTTCTACCACATGAAGAATTTGCCCAGATGCCAGCTGAGGGCACTCCAAGGCTAAAATTCTATTATTTAAATCAACACCAAATTTCCTTGAAGGCATGAACTACTTCTTTCTGCATTGCCACCCCGCCCCCCCACCACCAGTGTTTTCCCTTTTTCCTAAGAATTGAAATATATCATGTTCAGCAGGAAATTTGAAAAGCAGGGGGGAAATGTATCCATACCACTGGCTACTACTCCACGATAAAAAGGAATGAATTATAGATACGCGTAATAACTTGGATGGAACGCAAGGGCATGCATTATGCTGAGTGAAACAAAAAGCCAACCTCAAAAGGCCACATACTGTGTGCCTCCCCTTCCGTGACATTCCCAAAATGGTAACATCACAGAGAGGGAGAACACCTGAGTTAGAGATGGAAGGGGGAGGGGGTGGATATGATATCTCTTAACAGATATCATAGACTTTCTATGTCATTAACTACTCCACACAACAATCACTTTAATAGTTGCATCTTCCAGGTGATGGGGCATTCTTTATCTTGTGGTGGTTACACAACTCTACAGATATGCTAAAATGACATGGACGATGCAACACGGATAGCAACGACGATTTTCTGGTTTTGATGTTGAACTAAATCACATAAGATGTAATCATTGGAGGAAGTGAGTAAAGTCTACAGGACCTCTTTGTACTGCCTTTGCAATTTCTTGTGAATCTATAATTATTTCAAAATTTAAAAAAAAATAGCCCTGGCCGGGTAGCTAAGTTGGCTAGAGCATTATCCCGATATGCCAGGATTGGTTCAGTGCCCCTGGGGCCTGGTCAGGGCACATACAACAATCAACCAATGAATACATAAATAAGCGGAATAATAACAAATATCTCTCTCTCAAATCAATCAATAAAAATAAATTTAAAAGCATGGAAAACCCCACTGTTAACATTTTAGCAGGTGTCGTGTGAATTATTTTCTTCACACAGGATCATATTGTATATAAAGTTTATATCCTGAAATTTTCCCTTAATAGATATCATAAGCACTTTGTATATCATTAACTACTCCATAAAACAGTCACTTTAATAGTTGTGTAACAGGTCAATTTCATGGATATGTCATAATTTACTCAACCATCCATTCCTTATTGAACACTTGGGCTGTTTCCAATTTTTTATCAATATAAGCAACTTCATGATGAATATCTCTGTGTAGCAATGGTTAACTACATTTTGAATTATTTTCTTAGGCTAGACTTCAGAAGGGAAATTATCGAGTCAAAGGAAACAATTAAAGCAATTAAAATAGTTTTGTTGTGACAAACTGCAGCAACGACCGCCCCTTGAGAATGCCCAGCCCAGGGATTGGAATGGAAAGCACCTGAATTACGACCACAGCCACATCCAAGGTTCTCTGAGGGTGTCCCCACCACCAGCAGCAGCATCACCTGGGAACTTACCTTGCAGGTTCCACATGCAAATTCTCAGGCCCCCTCCTTCCCAGAGGCCTGCATGGCAGTTTTTCAATCTCAGGCCCCCTCCTATGCATCAGAGACCTGGGTGGCTGAGTGTTGTCCTATGTACCAAAAGGTCGCTGGTTCAATTCCCAGTCAGGGCACATGCCCAGTTTCAGGCTCAATCCCCAGTAGGGGGCCTGCAGGAGGCAGCCGATCTATGTGTCTTGCACCACTGTTTCTTTCTCTCTCAAAAATCAATAAAAGCATTTTTTAAAAATGCCAACCTATTTCCCAGAGCAGCATTTTACATCCCCACTGGCAGCGTATGCGAGTTTCACTTGCTCTGCATCCTCGCCAGCACTTGGTATTTTCAGTTTCTAAGCTTTTTGCCATTCTAATAGGTGTTAATGGTATCTAGGGGTCGATCTAATTTGCATATCCCTAATGCCTAATGATACCGAGCATTTTTCATGCATCCTTGGGATTCTGGAGAATTAATAAACCTGTACCCCAACCCAGAAACCAACTTACAGTGCCAAACAGACTAATCTGGATTCTCACTTGGCTCCACACACTGGAACATTTTAACAGCAACGCTCAGCAGATGACAACGGGCCTCAAGCACATATGCCAGCTCTGTCAGACCAGCAAGCAGGCGGCAAGAGGCTCCTGGCTGCTAAGCATCGTCTCCCCTGTTCCAGGTTTTATGTAGAGGAAAACTTTTGTGCCTTTGCCTTTGAGATGTGCCCCTCCCCCGCCCCAGCTCCTCATTATTCCTGCTGTTGTTCCATCCTGGTGCAGAGGACAGCGCTCAACCAACTGAGCCACACCGGCCAGGGTGGTCGTTTCTTATAAAGTCACACGTGCACTTACCCTATAACCCCGCAATCCCATTTCTAGGTATGACTTGAGAAATATGAAGACTGCAGTTCATACAACAACTGTTAGGTCGGAGAGAGCCCAGGATCGGACACATGCAGACGTGTGATGAGATAATGGACCCTCCCTGGCATTTCTAACAGATCAGCGTGCCAGACACAGATACCGGCTTCTCCCTGAATCAACACGACCCCCACACAGATACTGACTCCTTCCTGAATACCCCTGCTGACCCCTTGCAGCGGGAACTTCCTCAGCTGAATACCTCAGCTCATGTCCCCGCCCCTCACCCAACTGCAGTATAAAAAAAGCGCCCCCCTCCCTGTTGGTGTGAATCCACGTGCCCTGTCTTTGGGGTACGTGGGTCTCCCGGGGACGCAATAAACCCTTTCCTTTTCTTTCTTTTTCTGATTAACT
This sequence comes from Myotis lucifugus, assembly GCF_000147115.1. Lineage (NCBI taxonomy): Eukaryota > Metazoa > Chordata > Mammalia > Chiroptera > Vespertilionidae > Myotis > Myotis lucifugus. Next base: position 210,992 of record NW_005871610.1, on the reverse strand, counting down.
CGACTGTCTTTATTTCCTACGCCACCTCCTGAGCCACCTAACCTAACAACAACCAGGATGCGCATGCTTATAGAAGCTCCATTCAAAATCACCCCAAACTGGCAACAACTCAAGTGTCATCAATAGGTGAATGATAAACAAATGGGGGTCTATCCATACATAGAATGCTACTCACTAATAAAGAAGAATGAACTACTGATACAGCAACAACATGGATCGATCTAAATTCACGATGCTAAGAGAAAGAATCCCATTCTGAAAGTTACATACTGTATGACTCCGTTCATATGACATTCTGGAAAAGGTAAAACTTTATTAATGTAGAACACGTTGCCAGGGGTTGGGGCGGGGGAAGGGTTTGACTACAAAGGGGCAACTTGAGGGATTTTTTTGTGATAAAAGTGTTTTCCATCATGATCTATGCATGTGTTAAAAATCATACACTTGCCTAGCTGGTGTGGCTCCGTGGTTGAGTGTCAGCCCATGAAGCAGGAGATCATGGTTCAATTCCCAGTCAGGGCACATGCCCAGGTTTTGGGCTCAATCCCTAGTAGGGGTATGCAGGAGGTGGCCCATCATGATTCTCTCTCATCATTGATGTTTCTAACTCTCTCTCACTCTCCCTTCCTCTCTCTGAAATCAATTTAAAAAACATTTTTTTCTAAAAAAAATCATACACTTATACACCCAAAACAGTAAATATCTACATATTTACACTACATGTAAATTTTAAAAAATTTAATATCAGTTTGAAGAATAAAAAAAAATCCAGCTCCGTAGTTGAGTATCTACCTATAAACCAGGAGGTCAGGGTTCGATTCCGGCCAGGGCACATGCCTGAGTTGTGGGCTCGGTCCCCAGTGTGGGGCGTGCGGGAGGCAGCCGATTGGTGACTCTCTCTCATCAGTGATGTTTCTATCTCTCTCTCCCTCTCCATTCCTCTCTGAAATCAATAAAAATATATTTTAAAAAATCCCAAGGGACCAGGCAGTCACCAGAGGTGGCACCCTCACCCACCGTCTTATCTGTAGTGGCCACCTCTAGTCAATCCATAGAACAATCCTGGGTGGTTCACTCAAGCAAGCGCCACGTCCGGCTGATGCTCAGATGATGTCACAGGTTTGAACACGCCCCCAAACAATTTTACCACCTAGTTTGACCTCAATATCATCTCCATGATGGCAGTTGATTTTGTCTTGTTTACCAAGGCATCCCCAAGGGCCTAGAACAATGCTCACACAGGGTGGGGCAAAAGTAGGAGTTTATTCTTGTATGATTTATTAATTTTGGCACTTAATATTCCTGCTCACGTGTTGGCTCTGCCCCTCCTCTGGCCCAAGGGTCTGCTGAGCTCTCAGGTGAAAATTCCTCCTTCTCCCTCCCGATGCATCCATGATGGCCCCTCAGCCAGAGCCCCAGTGGAAGCAGCCTGGCCTCGTCACAAAAAACGGTGGCCAACATGGGGCTGCCACCTCTTCAAGCAGGAAGTGCCAGTGGGCCACGTGGACGGAGAAACCACCTCGGGCTCTCCAGGTGCCGTTCCCACACCTGGACAGCAGTGTGTGTTTATGTCTGCCAGGACGTATTTTTAGTTCAATCTCAATCAAAATGTCTGTGTGTTCCTTTTCCCTCTATTTCACTTGACCCTCCCTAGTTCCTCTGGGAAGTTCAGCCATCCCGTTGTCATAAAGCCCTCTGCTCTGGTTGGAATCTTTGGGGTTTCTGCCTGTTTCCCTCCAGGCTGGTGGAAACTGAAGGCTCTTTGTGTCCAAACAGTGGTGATTTCCTCTGCCCTTCACACCTGGCAGGGGGCAGGGGCCCTCCTCCGCAGGAAATCACTATGCACACCACACAGGGGGCCATGGAAGACTCCTGACTTCTGTACCACAGTCTTAGGTACAAATAATACCCAGGCAAGTAGATTACAAGTAAACAGCACAGGGACAGAAGTGTTCTCCAGCCTCACCAGAAGCCTGGCTCCTTACCCTGCCTCACCCCATCCCCACTGCACCGGAGAAGGGTTTCTCAGTTCCCAGGCATAGAGAGCACGAGGGATGTACACCCAAAAGTCGCCAGAAGGCAGCCCTGTGCTGGGACTCAAGTCTTATCAACTTGGTCAACTTTTATTCTGTGCCAAGAAAGGTCAGAGGCACAAACGGCGGGCTGGCATGGTTCGGTGGTTGAGCATTGACCTATGAACCAGGAGGTCAGGTCATGGTTTGATTCCCGGCCGGGGCACATGCCCCGGGTTGCAGGCTCGATCCCGTGTGGGGTGTGTGGGAGGCAGCCAATCAATGATTGTCTCTCATCACTGAGGTTTCAATCTCCCTCTCTCTCTCTGTCTCTCTCTCTCCTTTCCTCTCTGAAATCAATAAAAATATATTTTTAAAAAAAGATTACATGAGGGTGGGAAAGGGATTGAATTGCAGGATGCTTAACAAGATTAGCTGCTTTCTTGAGGGTGGTTGGGTTATTTCAAAGGTGTGTTAATGTAGATGCACAAAAACAAGGGACAGTAAACCTTTTGCTAAAAAAGGTATGTGCCTGGGGCAGGACTACTTACCACACCTGTCCTGTCCAGAATTTATTGTCAGATCACTCTGTGAGGTTATTAGGGGGGAGGGGCATGTAATAAGAACAGAGCCACAGTTGTCTGGTGATTATTCACTTCACTAATGATAGATGAGAAGTTTTCCTACAGACCCTGGAAACTGGAGGATGAAACAGGCCTGTAAAAGACCAGACGCCTCGGAGCCCAGATGGGCCCATGACTCAAAGAAAAGAAAAACATTTTAAGAACAGACCCATGACCGCTTTTGATTTGGTTGCTGCACCCGAACCCTGACCCTGACCCCTTCCGGGAATTTTCCTCAGGAATACTGGCCACTCTCAGGTCCCAGGAACAGGCTGCGTCATTTGTAACATCACAGAAGATTAACCACCTTGTTATTAGACTTTGAGCTTCTGAAGGCCGGACTGCAGGCTCTACCCTCCCTGTCCATGTTGGATTTGTGGCTTGCAGCTGCACATAGCCATCTTCTCCCTCGTGGGTATATAACCAACCAACTGGCAAGGGGGGTCAGAGCAGGTCTTTGTGGGTGACCAACCGCTCTCCCATACTGCCCGCATTATTGGAATAAATGCTCATATATGATTCGACCCGCTCCCTGCTTCATTGGTTCGAGTAGTGACAGGCAGCCCGGACCCATTGTTTGTCCGGTTACAAGGTTACTCTCCCTAGAAAGCCTTTCCTGTCCACAGCAGGTGGAGTAGTGTTTTAAAGTGAGGTAGGTTTAGGGGTAGGGGAGGCATTGCATTGTGGATGAAAGGAGCCACATGCTAACCTGACAAGCTCAGGGAAGGCCTGCATGGCAGTTTTGCAAACTCTAAGACCTAAAGTAACCACAAGGATGGTCTGAAATTAAACTTTAAGTAAAAGCAGTTATGGTGGGTAGTCGGGTCCTGGGCCAGTATCTTCCCTGACAAGGTCAGTCTTTACCTTAACTGAGCCTATTGTCTTTTTGCATCTACAATAACCTCATAGAAATGTCCAGGTTACTTGTAACTTCCCTTTTTTCCATACCCCTCAGAGCACAACCAAATGTGTTTCATTGTTATTGCTATCATGTTAATTGTTGACTGTTAACTATTCTGTACCCACCTAAGTGAAAGAAGTATGTGTCTGTCATTTTACTTTTTATCCAATCCCGCTTTGCTTTCTTCTGCCTCTCTAACCTAGCACCAATGCATTTCACGTAACCCACCTACGTCCAATCGGTTGAGATTCTGCTTCCTGGCAATTGTCGACAGTTTGGCTCAAATAAGCTCACAAAAATTCTTTATAGGTTTGAATGTTTTTACCTTAACATTAGGCAGAGGAAAGATGGGCAGCTAAGGCGGAGGCAGGAGAATGCAGGACCATAGGGATAAGAGGCCTCCACGGGCTATCTCCCAAATTGGCAGGCCTGTTATCAGGAAGGCAGCACACCTAACACCTCCAGCCCTACCCAGCCAAATGTGGGAACGAACTGAACGGAATCACTTAATAATTCACAGCATAGTCAGAATTTGATCAGCGGGAAGTGGGAGGGAAGGTGCTCGGAGTTGGAATCACATAGCTCTCTGTTCAAGCCCTTGTGCCTCCACAATTTGCTCCCATTCCCCTCTTTATTTATGATAGTCCTAGCCGGTTTGGCTCAGTGGATAGAGCATTGGCCTGCAGGATGAAGGGTCCTAGGTTCCATTCCAGTCAAGGGCACATGCCTGGGTTGTGGGTTCCATACCCAATAGGGGGCATGCAGGAGGCAGCTGATCAATGATTCTCTCTCATCATTGATGTTTCTTTTTTAAAAAAAATATTTTTTTATTGATTTTAGAGAGGAAGGGAGACCACAACCCAAGCATGTGCCCTTGGTCAGAATCAAACCTGGGACCCTTCAGTCCGCAGGCCGAGGCTCTATCCACTGAGCCAAACCGGCTAGGGCTCATCATTGATGTTTCTATCTCTCCCTTCCTCTCTGAAATCGATAAAGATATATTTTAATATTTTATGAGAGAGAGAGAGAGAGAGAGAGAGAGAGAAACACTGGTTGATTCTTGTATATGCCCTGACCAGAATAGAAACCGCAACCTTACCTGGCCAGGGCTCCAGACCTCTTTAAAACTGGGATATTCGTGGCTGCTTTACTGGTACAGCACAGCAGTGAGGATGAAAGGAGAGCGTATACCGACAGTGCCTGCACTATGCTCTGCACACAGTAGGGGCTCTGCAGTGGACAGTTCCGGACCTGACCACGCCGGGCATGCCGTAGGCGAGAAATGAACTCGGTGCACACGCCTGGGGAACTGCTGAAAGGCGCCTGCGCATCTGAGCTCCCGCAGGTGGGGCCTGGGCTGCTCTGGATCTCCGCCTTGCGCGACCTCTGACCCCTGGACGCACGCACGCACGCACGCACGCACGCACGTAACGTCGCCAAACCTGCGCGCTCGCGCCCGGTGGGTGGGGCGAGGGAGCACATCTGCGCCTGCGCCGAAAGTTCTGGCGGGCTTGTACCACAGGCAGAGGGCGCGGGCGGTCGCCGAGTGGGCCCTGTAACCCCGCTTCGTTCGAGGTCGACGCCCGCCTTTTACAGAGACCGTTCCTTAGTGAGTACTCCTGCCGAGGCCACCTTTATGAGGTGCGAAGATCCCTTAGTTTTCGAGAAAGAGCCTGGTTGGGTCTGGGAGGTCCTTGGGTGTGAGGTAACGGCCCCCAGAGGCCTGGTGCTCCCTTCCAGTTCGTTCTTTGATCCCCAGGGAGATTTCCGGCCCGGCCCAACCCCACCACTCCGCAGCCGCCCGCTAATGTAACCTTCCCAGCCCTTGGACCCCTTGGGACGCCCAGCACCCCCTGGGCCAACCGCAGGGCCTCGTCATCATGGAGGAGGCCTGGTGCCCCGGCTGCGGAGCCCCAGATGGAGGGAGCTGGGCGGGGCGTGGGGCCGGCAAGGGGTGCGATGGCGGCTGTGGGCCTGAGCCAAGTGCCGGCCTCTGCGGGGCCGTTGACTCCCCTTCCACAGGCTGGCGAGGAACTCGGTTGAGATCCTCGCCCACCTCTCTGTCGGCCAGATCTCAGGGAACCATCTTTCTGCCGGGCCACACCCAGGGGAAATGCTGCTCCGGGCACAACTCCAGTCTTCGGAGCCTGCCCCAGCTCCCCACACCCACCCTCCTTAAAAAACTTTCCCTGATAACAAACGTGTTTATTTTGATCTATCCCCACCCTTACCCAGGCTTAGCAGTTGCCATGTAAACAGGTCTTCCATTGAAGTAGTTCTTGTCACATCATGTCTTCTTTTTGTTGTCTTTTTTGTTTTGTTAATCCTCACCGGAGGATATTTTTTCCATTGATTTTTAGAGAGTGGAACGGAGGGAGGGGGGGATAGAGAGAGAGAGAGAGAAACATCAATGTGAGGGAATCAGGCACACAGATTGGTTGCTCCCACACGCCCCAGGATGGAACCTGCCACCCAGGTTCCCCAGGTTTGGTTCAGTGGGTAGTGCCGGCCCTCGGACCGAAGAGTCCCCGTTCGATTCCGGGTACCCACCTCGGTTGCAGGCTCGATCATCACCCATCGCCCTGGCCAGGGCTGGTGCGAGAGACAACCAATCATTGTCTCTCTCCTACATAGATGTTTCTCTCTCTGTCTGTCTCTACCCCTCCCTTCCACTCTCTCAAAATCAATGGGAAAATATCCTCCGGTGAGGATTAACAACAACAAAAAACTTACTTTCCAAGGCTCCTTTTTAAAAGTGCTGCGTTTATGTTTTATCCTAGTTCAGACAACTAGGAATGATCCTTGCCTGTCCCTCACCTCATCGAGTTACCAAATCATGAGTAGGCATCATCCTAGACATTTTCCAAACTAGTCCACTTATCTTCATCTACACTTTCATCATTGTAGACCAGGCTACTGTCAGTTTCTGCCTGGAACTGCAAGAGTCTCCTGCTCTTGTTCTGGGTCATTCCCACATTTACACCAGAGGGGTTCTAACTCAGAGCTATGTGATCATGTCCTTTCTTTTATTGCTTTTAGGATAGACTCCTTCCTATTGCTCTTAGGATAAACAGGTGATGAATCTTATAGACCAGCGGTTCTCAACCGTGGGTCGCAACCCCTTTGGGGGTCGAACGACCCTTTCACAGGGGTCGCCTAAGACCATCGGAAAACACATGTATAATTACATATTGTTTTTGTGATTAATCACTATGCTTTAATTATGTTCAATTTGTAACAATGAAAATACATCCTGCATATCAGATATTTACATTATGATTCATAACAGTAGCAAAATTACAGTTATAAAGTAGCAACGAAAATAATTTTATGGTTGGGGGTCACCACAACATGAGGAACTGTATTAAAGGGTCGCAGTATTAGGAAGGTTGAGAACCACTGTTATAGACTCTTAACCTAGACTCATCACCTGTCTTAAAAAAGGCCTTCATCCCTTCTCTACCTATGCTTTCTCCCTAAATGATCTCATCTGTTCCAACAGCTCCAAATGCCACCTAAATACTGATGATTCAAATGTATATTTCCATCCCTTGCACACTAAGGAACACCCCCGTCCTCTTAGCATATTCACTGGGATGTCTAATAGGCCTCTCAGACTTAACCAAAACATAACTATTGGTTTTTCTCTGCAAATCTCTTTCCCTAACATCCTCCCCCATCTCAGTAAAGGGTCTGTACCAATATCCACCTCATAGCAAAGGCCAAAGTCAAGTGATATCCTTGATTCCCACATGTAATCCATCAGTATATGCCTCAAATTTAAGTATTCAATAACTACTAAGATCCCAAAGTCCAAACCAGCAATATCTTTCTCCTAGACAGAAGCTTCCTAACTGGTCTTTTTTTTTTTTCAAATATATTTTATTGATTTTTTACAGAGAGGAAGGGAGAGGGATAGAGAGTTAGAAATATCGATGAGAGAGAAACATCGATGAGCTGCCTCCTGCACACTCCCCACTGGGGATGTGCCCGCAACCAAGGTACATGCCCTTGACTGGAATCGAACCTGGGACCCTTGAGTCCACAGGCCGATGCTCTATCCACTGAGCCAAACCGGTTAGGGCCCTAACTGGTCTTTTTGCCTGTCCTCTTCTCGTACAGTTCACCTTCCTCTCAGTAGTCAGAGTGATGTTCTTAAGCATAAATCATTTCACTCCTTTTTATAAAATCCTTAAAATAAAATCTGAGTTCTTTGTAATGGTCTATAGGCCTTATGTGATCTAGCTCCTGCCTGTCTCTCTGACTTCATCTCTCTCTACTCTTCATTTTCTATGTTCTGGTCTCACTGACCTTTCCATCCATTAACTCACCTATCACAGGGCATCTGTGCTTACTGTTTTTTTCTGCTTGGAATGCTTTTTCCCTTGACTTTGCATGGTTGTTTTTTTCCATGAAGGCTTCAACTCAGTTGTGATCTCTTCTGAAAGGCCTTTGCTGGTCACACTTCACTACTATAAAACCCTATTTTATTTTCTTCATAGTACTTAAAGTACTTCAAATTACACTTAATTATTTACTAGAGGCCCGGTGCACGAAATTTGTGCACGGGGCAGGGGGGGTCCCCTCAGCCCAGCCTGCACCCTCTGGAATCTGGGATCCCTCTCACAATCTGGGACCGCTGGCTCCTAAGTGCTCACCTGCCTGCCTGCCTGATTGTCCCTAACTGCCCCCACTGCCAGCCTGATCACCCCTAACCGCCTCTGCCTGCCGGCCTGGTCGCCCACAACTGCCCCCCCTGTCGGCCTGGTCGCCCCAGGCAGCCTGCTGTTCAGTCATTTGGTCGTCCCTCACTAACCCCCCAGGCAGCCTGGTTGCTCCACGCAGCCTGCTGTTTGGTTGTTACTGTGATGGAGTCCTGGAAAATTTGCATATTCCTCTATTATTAATATAGATATGTTTACTAGAGGCCCACTGCACGAAATTCATGCACAGGCATGGCCAGCGATCAGGGCTGATCAGGGCCTTCCACTGCCGGACAGAGCATTCCTTCTGGCTGCTGGCCGGTGCCTTCCTTTGTTCCGTGCCGCCCCTTGTGGTCAGCACACGTCATAACGAGTGATCAAACTCTGAGTCTCCCAGTCGAACTCTCAAGGGGATGCTTTACATTTTAGCCTTTTATATATATAGATTGTTTCTCTCCACACCTCCTGAAGTGTGAGCCCTTAAAGATGGGATCATGTTTCTCTTTTTACCCAATACATTAGTGCTCAGAACAGTGCCTGATATAGAATAGAGCCTGAGGCTCTGAAATGTGTGGTGATTGACTCATTTGGAGTCTTATCTCATAGAACTTCCTTACTGTCCCCTATGTTTCAGGTTACTATACTTGTCTCTTTTGAAAATGCCATGCTGCTCCCAACTGAGGACTCTTGCATCTTCATTTGTGCGTTCCTAAGTCATACTCATCCTTCAGATAGGAGTCACTTAGAGTGGGCTTCCCTGACTTCCATTCTAGGTTAGGATACTCTGTAATATGTCCCGTCCATATCACCCTATCCTTTTTTATAGTAGTTATTACAGTTAAAATTATTTATAAGCTCTTTTTATGTAGGAAACAAGATTTTCCCATCAAATAACACCAGAAAAATTTGGTGACAGTACTTCCTTATTATCATCTCCTTCCACCTCAATAGACAATATAATTACCCTCATAGAGCATTCAGTCCTGCTTTAGGTTCTGTGCACTGACCCAGATTTTTCTTTATGTGAAACAAATTACTAAAACCTTGAAAAATCTTTCTAGCATCAGTGCCAATGTGTCATTTAAGACTAATTATTGGGTATTTCCAAGGTAAGATTTCTTTTATTGGGATTTGTCAGATCTTGCACTGAGATGAAAGCTAACCAGTTTTCTTCTCTTGAATTTGCTTTTCTAGTGAAGCATTAATGGAGAAACTTCAGTTCTATCAAAATAGCTAATGTTTATATAATACTTTAGAGTTTATGAGTTTATCTCATTCAGTGCTCACAACAATTCTAGGAAGAGGTGGGATCCCCATCTGTAGATGTAGAAACTGAGAAATGAAGAGGCTGAATGAGTTGTTCAGGGTTTAATAACTAATAAGAGGCAGAGCTAGGACTCAAGCCTTGGTCTTCCAATTCCAAATCTTGTGTCTTCTCCACTATCCCATATTGCCTATAACTTTTCTTCTTTTGTTTTAAAGCCATCATGTTTTGTGATCACCTAAAAATGGGCTGAGAGTCTGTCCCTTCATCTACAAGATTCCATCAACTTAATAGTTACAGGGACATAGAGTTGCCATCCATGACTGCAGTCTTCATGTTGGAAAATAACCTTGTGAAATCTTTGAACCACTACTACTATGTGGTTGTTTTTTTTAAAAAAATATTTTTATTGATTTCAGAGAGGAAGGGCGAGGGAGAGAGAGAAACGTCAGTGATGAGAGAGAGTCATTGATCGGCTGCCTCCTGCATGCCCCCTACTGGGGATCGAGTCCACAACCCGGGCATGTGCCCTTGACCAGAATCAAACCTGGGACCCTTCATTCCTCAGGCCATCGCTCTATCCACTGAGCAAAACCAGCTATGGCACTATGTGGTTGTTTTGGATTATTTTGTGTAATCTTTATTTCAGATGAGATAATTCATGTATGGTGTTTGTTTCTGAAGTGGGCAGCCAGCAATTAACAGGAATAGGCCCCAGCTAGAAGAGGGCTGTTTTCACTTCTTTCAGGAGCGCAGTACATGAAGTTTCTTTTCTGGATTGTCATTTCCAGCAAATGTCCTTCATTTCCTTTGCTCTCATGCCCCAGCCCTCAGTCTGCGGGGATAGATAATTGTATGTTAGAACCCTCTGAATAATTGAAATCTAATTTTTTGTGACAGCAACCTAAGTCTCACTAGTTGGACTCTCTGCCTACTTAGAAAAGTCGTCTATAACCCAAAACACCATCAATCTAGCCTGGGTACCTGCTATGTCTTGGGCATGGAGAATCAGCAAGATTTTTCTCAGGACATGAACAGTATTTCCCCTTTGGTAACTGCAGTTGGCACCAACTATTTCTCTTCACTTTTGACTGCAATTCTAGTCTAAATAGTCTACTAGGCTCTGGCTCCAACCTCCGGTCATTCTAATCCCAAGCAGCTGAGATCAGACACTGGGATATCTCTTTACTGGCAGCCCTAGGCTTGAACTTTGGAAATTGTGGGAAATTCCATTTTTTGGGCACATAGGTCTTCTGGCTCCACCATATATGAGTTTTCCCTGCTGAGTAGAAATGGTATCAGTAATATAGAGTAAAGAATAATGAAAATAGTCCTTTATGTGAGGATAACATTTTAGTACTTACAAAATGATTTTATATTTATTATTTTTTTTCCTTTATAATAATCCCAGGAAACAGAGTGGAAAAGTGGTTAAGATCAAGTCTGGATTTATACTGTCTCAGTTTGAATTTTATTTCCAATATTCAAAGCTATGGAGGTTACTTCATCTCTCAGTGTCTGTTTCCTCATCTGTCAAATTTAGACTACTTATCTCATAGGCTGATTATGAGGATTGAGATAAGAAGGCATGAAAAAAAAATTGGTAATTATTGTATAAACTAGAGGCCCAGTGCACGAAATTCGTGCACGGGGGTATGTGTCCCTCAGCCCAGCCTGCACTCTCTCCAGTCTGGGACCCCTCTCACAATCCAGGACTGCTGGCTCCCAACCACTCACTTGCCTGCCTGCCTGCCTGATTGTACCTAACCACTCCCCTGCCAGCTGATCGACACCTAACTGCTCCCCTGCTGGCCTGATTGCCCCTAACTGCCCTCCCCTATTGGCCTGGTCACCCCTAATTTCCCTCCCTTGCCAGCTGGGTCGCCCCCAGCTGTCCTCCCCTGCAGGCCTGGTTGCCCCTAACTGCCCTCCCTTTCAGGCCTGGTTCCTCCCAACTGCCCTCCCCTGCTGACCATCTTGTGTCCACATGGGGGCGGTCATCTTGTGTGTTGGAGCGACGGTCAATTTGCATATTACTCTTTTATTAGATAGGATAAGAAAACCAAAGCCCAGAGAAGCTAAGTACTGACATTGGAGCTGATATTTAAACCTAAATTGTTCTTACTTTGTGCCTGTTCTCTCTACCTTATCTCTGCTTCCTCTGAAATCAATACCTTGCATTGTATAAAGGTAGCTTTAAACTTCAACAATGGACCTCTTACTCTCATTATTTATTATTTCAACTTCTATATGAAGAGACAAAAAGTGCAGGGTTTATTATCTCTATAAAGAAAAAAGAGGCACAGAAAAATGGTAGTGACTTTCTAGAACATCACAGTGTGCTTGATTCCTAGCTCTGAGCACATACCAATTGCCTTTTGGAGGAGAAGAGACATGCCATCCTTTTTCCATCTCTTCTCTTTCCTGAGTTTCCCGTAGAGGATTTTTTAAAAATATATATATTTTATTGATTTTTTACAGAGAGAAAGGGAGAGGGATAGAGAGTTAGAAACATCGATGAGAGAGAAACATCAATTCAGCTGCCTCCTGCACACTCCCTACTGAGGATGTGACCGCAACCAGGGTATATGCCCTTGACCGGAATCGAACCTGGGACCCTTCAGTCCACAGGCCGACGCTCTATCCACTGAGCCAAACCAGTTACGGCACCGTAGAGGATCTTAAGTGGGCAGAGATTCTGGACTAGGAAAACTAAAACAAGTGAGTGCTAGGAGGATAGTAGACACTTGTGGCACAGTGCAGTCTCCCAAGTGAAGAGGAAGAGTGATTGAGAGGGAGGGAAGGTGAGGCATTCCTCAGCACCATTGGGAAATGTTGGTGTACATCCTTATTTGCTGCACTGGCTGTGGCAGGGAGGTGTGCTCCTCTCTTAACTGCATGTAAAATTAATAGCAGAGGTCTTCCTAATTTTGCCACTTACTGGTATATCATTTAGATTGTTTCATTATTTCACTTGAGCCCTGTTCACATTGGCCTAGAGAAAGTGAGGGCAAGGGCAGAGAATAGATTCAAGAAATATTTGGAGATAGATACTTAATTCTAACAAAAACCTGGTGAGTCATCAGATGTTAGTTTTAGTCTTATGGAAGAGAAGTGCACAAAGTTGTAAGGTAAATGTGAAAACTTGTTCAGGACTTTTGACTTCAAGTATAGAGATCATCCCAAAACACCGTGTATCCTTCCCATGCAGCTAGGATAACGGTCTAGGTTAGTGGTCACCAACCTTTTGGACCTCGCAGACCACCGGTTGGTGACTGCTGCTCCAAAGGTTTCCTTAAACCAGCAGTCGCCAACCTTTTGGACTTCACGGACCACCAATGGTCCGCAGACCACTGGTTGGGATTGCTGGTCTAGGTCATGAATATCAGAACTGAGTCTGGGACGTAGGCAGTGGTGCTAAGTATTGAACATTTTACTCATAAAGAATGCTACAGATTGAGCAGGCTCTCTTTTTAATAATTCTCTAACATTTCTATTTTATTTAGGCTATTGTTTGGAAGCAATGAGTTTAAAACCCTTCACCTACCCGTTTCCAGAGACAAGATTTCTTCATTCAGGATCCAGTGTATATAAATTCAAAATCAGATATGGTGACAGCATCAGGTAAATTTAAAGCTAGGAGGGGGTAGCCTCTGTAAACCGGTTAGTGCATTTTCTCACAGATAATCCCTTCTTTGCCTTCACCCAGTCCAGGAGACTGGCTGAAGAAGCACGTTGTAGGTCTTTCCCAGGTATTTTATATTCCATATGTTACTACTCCTGTAAATTCCTAAATTAGTGATGGCATACCTTTGGGGCAATGGTTCTCAAATTTTTATCTCAGGACCCATTTTCACTCTTAAAATTATTGAGTATCTCAAAGTTTTTGATTATATGGGTTATAACTGTCAAAACTTATATGAAAATTAAAACAAAATTAAAATAACATACGTACTACTTTGAAAATATATATCATTAACTTTTAAAAATTGATTTAGAGAGAGAGGAATTGAAGGAGAGAGAGAGAGAGAAAGAGGAACATTGATTTGTTGTTCTACATATTTATGCATTCATTGGTTGCTTTCTCTGTGTGCCCTTACCGGGGATTGAACCTGCAACCTTGGCATATGGGGACAATGCTCTAACCAAGTGGGGCCTTATATCCTTTAATGTTAACAAATAACATTTTATTTAAAATAACTATCTTTAAAAAAATTTTTTTTTTTATTGATTTCAGAGAGGAAGTGAGAGGGAGAGAGAGATAGAAACATCCTTGATGAGAGGGAATCATTGATTGGCTGTCTCCTGCACGCCCCCTACTGGAGATTGAGTCCGCAATCCCAGCATGTGCCCAGATCAGGAATTGAACAGTGATGCTCAAGCACTGAGCCATACCAGCCAGGCTAAAATAACTCTATCTTTTAAAAAATTAATGAGAGCCCTAGCCAATTTGGCTCAGTGGATAGAGTGTCGGCCTGCGGACTGAAGGGTCCTAGGTTCGATTCCAGTCGAGGGCACATTCCTGGATTGCAGGCTTGGTCCAACGTACAGGAGGCAGCCAATTAATGATTCCCTTTCATCATTGATGTTTCTGTCTCTCCCTCTCCCTTCCTCTCTGAAACCAATAAAAATATATTTAAAAAATTAATGAGAAGGTTGACATTGTTTACATTCCTGGGATTTGTTCCAGAATACAAGGATGGTTCAACATACAAAAACCCATCACTATAATATGCCACATTAGGCTGCTCTCCCTCCCGAGAGTATGCCCATGCCTTTCTTCCCTCTCAGGCTTGCATTTTCTAAACTCTGTAAGAGTCCCCACAAGACTTGCAACCAGGGAAGCAATAGGCAGTGGCAGCTCATCCCGGGCTAACCCCCCCCCCTTTTTTTAATACTCACTCCATTGATTTTTAGAGAGAGTGGAAGAGAGAGGCAAAGACAGAGAGAAACATCAATATGAGAGAATGAGAGAAACATTGATTGGTTGCCTCTTGCACGTGCCCTGACCAGTTCCTGGGCTGGGGAGGAGCCTGCAACCCAGGTGACCGAAATCGAACCCAGGACCCCCAGGACCCTTTGGTCCATGAGCCAAACGGGCTAGAGCCTAGGCTAACCCCTTGAACCTGTCTCCAAGGCCCCCTTTTCTCTGACTTTCCAGTGAGCCAAAGCAGCCCTGCCTAGGCTCATTTTTTGTCTACAATATTTCTAGAGAGCCAAAGGAGCCCTGCCTAGCTCTCTCCTGTTGTTTCTTCTATCCTCTAACTTTCCAATGAGCCAAAGCATCCCTGCCTAGCTCTTTCCTGTTGCTTCTTCTATCCTAATTCCTTCCTTGTTTCACTGTCCCCAGCTTTAATAAACATATTCTCAAATATATATATATGTAAACACACACACACACACACACACACACACACACACACACACACCCCACATTAATATAATGAAGGAGGGAAAACCATATGATCATCTCAATTGATGCAGAAAAAGCATTTTTTCGTGATAAAAACAAACTAGGGATAGAGGTGAACTTCTTCAACATGATAAAGGCCATATATGAAAAACTCACATCTAACATCATAGTCAAATACTCTTCATACTTAAAGCTTTTCCCTTAAGATCAGAAATAAGTCAAGGATGCCCACTTTCACCACTTTTATTCAATATAGTACTAAAGTTCTAGTTAGAGCAATTAGTCAAAAATATAAAATGCATGCAAATTGGAAAGGAAGGAGTGAAACTATCTCCATTTGCAGACAATATGATCTTATATGTAGAAAACCCTGAAGAATCCACATAAAAAACTTAGAGCTAATCAATGAATTCAGCAAAGTTGCAGGATACAAAACCATGCAAAAATCAGTTTTATTTGTATACACTAGCAACAGACAATCTGAAAAGAAAATTAAGAAAATTATCCCATTTACAATAGCATTCAAAAAGAAAAATATAATTAGCAATAAATGTAACCAAGGAGATGTAAGACTTGAACACTAAAAGCTACAAAAAAACAACAACACCTGAAATAAATTGGAAACCCAAATAAATAAAATCTTGTGTTCATGGATTAGACAATATATAGTTAAGATGACAACAGTACTCAAAGCAATCTACAGATTCAGTGAAATCCTTATCAAAATCTCAGTGGCTTTTTTTTGAAGAAATGGAAAGCCCATTCTAAAATTCATATGGAATTTCAAGGGACCTCAAATAGCCAAAACAATCTTGAAAAATAGTAAAGTTGGAGGACTCGCACTTCCCAATTTATTTATTTATTTAAAAATATTTTTTATTGATTTCAGAGAGGAAGGGAGAGGGAGAGAGAGATAGAAACATCAATGATGAGGGAGAATCATTGTTCGGCTGCCTCCTGCACGCCCCCTGCTGGGGATCGAGCGTGCAACCCAGGCATGTGCCCTTGCCTGGAATTGAACCCAGGACCCTTCAGTTCACAGGCTGACTCTATCCACTGAGCCAAACCAGCTAGGGCACACTTCCCAATTTAAAAACTTACTATAGAGCTACAAGTAATAAAAAAAAAAAATGTGGCACTGACATAGGGACAGATATCCAGACAACAGAATAGAATTGAGAGCCAAGAAATAAACCCTTACATCAATGGTGAAGTTATTTTCTAATAGAAAGCCAGGACCATTCGAAGGGGGAAGAATAGTCTCTTTAACAAATTGTCTGAGAAGGCTTGATGTCCACATGCAGAAGAATGAACTTAGACCCTTATTTTATCCAAAATACAAAAGTTAACTAAAAATGGATCAAAGACCTAAATTTAAGGTAAAACTATAAAACGCTTAGACGAAAAAATAAGAGCAAATCAATATGATTTTAGATTTGACAATGGTTTATTAAATACAACACCTAGGCAACAAAGTAAATTAGATAAATGAGACTTACTAAATTTTAAAAAATTTTGCACCGAAGAACATCAACAGAGTGAAAAGGCAACCCACAGATGGGAGAAAATATTTGCAAATTATATATCCAGGCCCTGGTCAGTGTGGCTCAGTTGGAGCATCTCCCCATGCACTGGAAGGTCACGGGTTCGATTCCTGGTCAGGGCACATAGCTAGGTTGCTGGTTTGATCTGTTGGGACACATACAGGAGGCAACTAATCGATGAATCTTTTTCACATCCGTGTTTCTCTCTTTCTCACTTCCTCCCTCTCTAAAATCTAAAGAATAAATAAAATCATGTGTCCAGAATATATAAAGAACTACTACCCACAACAAATAGATGAACAATCCAATTAAAAAGAGAGCAAAGAACTTTGAATAGATATTTCTCCAAAGAAGATATACAAGTGACCCATAAGCACATGAAAAGATTTCTGTTATCATTACTCTCGAGGGAAATGCAAATTAAAACCAGACTTAAATACCACTTCACACTTACTAGAATGGCTATAATTTTTTAAAAGTATGTTTTTATTGCCCTGGCTGGTTTGGCTCAGTGGATAGAGCCTTGGCCTGCGGACTGAAGGGTTCTGGGTTCTATTCCAGTCAAGGGAACATTCCTGGGTTGTGGGCTCAATCCCCAGTAGGGGGCGTGCAGGAGGCAGCCAATCCAATGATTCTCATCATTGATGTTTCTGTCTCTCCCCTCTTCCTCTCCGAGATCAATAAAAAAAATATATTTTTTTAAAAGTACGTTTTTATTGATTTTAGAGTGAGAAGAAGGGAGAAGAAGAGATACATCAATGCGGTTACCTTTCAGTACATGGGATGGCATGGTGTTCAACAAAGTGAGCCACATCAGCCAGGGTTATAATTTAAAAATTTTAAAAAGGAAAATTACAATTGTTGCCAAGGATGTGGAGAAATTGGAATCCTCATGTATTGCTGGTGGAAATAAAATGGTGTAGCCATTTTGGGAAACAATTTGGCAGTTCCTCAAAAAGTTAAGCATATAGCCCGGCTTGCCGGCCAGCCGGCATGGCTTGGTAGTTGAGCATCGACCTATGAACCAGAAGGTCATGATTTGATTTCTGGTCAGGGCACATGCCCAGGTTGCGGGTTGGATCCCCAGTGTGGGACAGGATAGCTCAGTTGGTTAGAGCGTTGTCCTGATATGCCAAGGTTGTGGATTTGATCCCAGGTCAGGGCACATATAAAAAGCAAGAAATAAATGGACTTTTTAAACTGTTACATTAAAATTCATTGGTCATTCTTGTTCTTTGAATGAGTCTTTTACCTAGAATGATTTGTAAAATAATGTGTTTCATTGGTCATTTGGAAAGGTTCACTGACTTACGCAGATCATCCAAACGTCAACACATTTCATTATACAGGCATACCTCGGAAATACTGCGATTTGTGTCCAGATCACCACAATAAAGTGAGCCATGATATTTTTGCAGGTAGAGTTTTGCCTTGAATTTTCAAAAAAGGCAAGATCTGTAAAGCACAATAAAACAAAGCATAGTGAAACGAGATGTGCCTATATAATATCAAAATTATATTTGCCCGGCTGGCATGGCTCAGTGGTTGAGCATCGACCTATGAACCAGGAGGTCACAGTTCCATTCCTGGTCAGGCCACATGCCCAGGTTGTGGACTCTATTCCCAGTGTGGGGTGTGCATGAGGCAGCCAATCAATGATTGTCTCTCATCATTGATGTTTCTATCTCTCCCTCTCACTTCCTCTCTAAAATCAATAAAAATATATTTTAAAAAGTCATATTTAATATTACTACCAGTCTCATCAGAAAAATGTTTAAAGTACTTGGAACCTGCCAACCTCAGAGTGGTGGACAGAAGTTTTCCAAAGTGCAAATTTTTGCTTCAAATCCCAAAATTTATCATTGACAACAAGTACTATCAGTTGTCATTTGACCACAAATATTTGAGTTTATAAGCTCACTGTTCATTTTTGAGAAAATGTCATATTATCAAGTCTGCATAATAGCCATAGTTTGTGTCAACTGATCATTCAAAATACTGTTCCATGAAAAGAGCAGCTAGTTCAGTTTTCAGCTTAATTGCACAAGTGCTTTTACTTTAGACAGCTCTGATATTTCTGTAGGCAGAAGTGCTTTATGCATGCTTCCCACTTTATCACATAATATTAAAAAGACGTGATCAAGCGTTGAGATTTTAACAAATTATTACATTTTCATTGCTTTCTCAAGGATATTAAATTAAACTAGATTTTTTTTTTCTGTGTGGCAATAATGATTATTACAACTGCTAGTATGGTTAAGTGCAACTGGCTTGATTGATGCTAAGACACCAGCAATTTTGCTCACCATTGTTTTTGCACTAAAGATTACAAATGTTAGCACAGTGAAAAAGGCATGTAAATTTTAATATTATTATGAAAATGATGTTTGCCTTTGGAGACCCCTTGAAAGGGTCTTGAGAACCCCTGGGGGTCATCTGCCTACACATGAATACAAATGGCCTAACAGATTAGTAACTTTCACAGTGAGAATTTCAGGTCTTGGCAAGTTAGTGGAGAAGATATTTTGGTATATAGCCTTGTACTAATTCTCAGGCCACACCTCCTAGGTGATCACTTCCTCTCATGAGCACTGGGTCAGCACACACAATTGTTATTGAGTCATGTTTCTTTAGCTCAGTGGAAGTGTCATTTTTGCTTTACTGTCTATTGTCTCCAGAACTTTCCCTGGCTTATCTCTTGTTTTCTTATTTCTAGAGGGGAAGATATAGAAAATAAGGAAGTCATCGTCCAGGAGCTGGAGGTAGGGAAAGAAGCTGACAACTTCTGGGAAAGTTCTTCTTTAAGCCGACAATGTGTCCATGTCCAAATTTTAATTATTTCTCACCAACTGAGTCACAACCTCCACTTGATTACTTGGCTTCTCCCTGCCACATTTCCTCTGCAAAGAAATTTTACTGTTTTTTCCTGGGTAATTAAAGCCTGTATCCTTTCTCAGTTTTCCTAGTTGAAGTGTCAGCACTTTTGAGGCTGAGAGTTTTGTTTGAACCAGAGTTCCCAGCCATGGGCAGCTCTTTTGTGGCAGCTGGCACAGAGAAAGCTTCCGGAGAAATGGAAGGACCGCCGCCGTCCAGGGCTCTGGGAAACCTCACCATCCCAACCACTGCCTGGTCCTTGACGTCCAGGAAGTTCAATTGTAAATACAGAGACAAGGCTGCTGTGTCTTCATTTTAATTGGAAACATTTTCCATTGCTTTATTCCCACTTCATTTTCATTCCTTTTCTACCCAGCTCCTTTAGCTTTAGGTTTTCCCACAGGAAGACTAAGCAGGTGGACATTGTTATAAATTGGTAAAAGCACTGGGCAAGAGGTTAGAGTTCTGGGAACTGGTTCTGGATTCCAGTCCTGACTGAGCCACTAATTAGCTGTGTGACCCTCAGCAAATCATTTATCTCTCTGTCTTGATTGCCTCATTGATAAACTAAGAATTTTAAAGTAATTTATTTTCTTCTAACTTCCCAACTCAGTGATTTATGACTATTGTGGTTTATGAAGACATATGTGCCACATTTCAAAGAATTCAAATATAATTAAATACACAAACACAATACTCAATGAAACAAAAAATTTGAGTCATAGCCTTAAAGATACTTGTGGCTCTTTGGCTAAGTGTTGGAAGTTACATTAGGATCTTGCAGGACCTCAGAGACATTGTTATAAATAGCAATATAGGACGATGGCAGTTTTTTGCTTATTTTAATTGTGAGTAGAGCAGAATTTATTTCACTTTGCTTCAGTTAACGGGGCGGAGAAGAGCTCAAGGAAGCATAGTAAAGTGGAGAGAGCATAGACTTTAGAGCCGGTCAAACCTGGATTTGAATTCCAGTTCTGCCTCACAGCCTGATTTTGGGCAAGTGACCTACCTTCTCTGAATCTGTTTCCTTACCTGTCAGTGAGGTTGATAAATAATGCTTATTTTCAAGATTTTTGCAAGAATTAGAAATAGATATGTGCAATGCCTGTCACATAGTAGCTCAATAAATGGTAGCTAGAGAGCATTTATGTCTATTTATAATCATACTAGAGGCCCGGTGCATGAATTTGTGCACAGGTGGGGTCCCTCTGGGTAGCCTGCAGGGATCAGGCTAAAACCAGCAGTCCAACGCCGCCTGCAGCTCCTACCTGCTGCTCCCGCTCATCCTGGTTCCACTGTGCCTGCCGTGGGCTCGCACCCAAGCAGTCCTGATCGGGAGAGGCTTGCGCTGCCACAGCAGTACTCGCCAGCCATGAGCCCTGCATCTGGCGCCCTCCCAAAGGGAGTGGCCTGTAGGATCGGTCTGAAACTGGCTCTCCGACATCCCCTGAGGGGTCCCAGATTGCAAGAGGGCACAGGCCAGGCTGAGGGACCCACCAGTGCACGATTGGGCCAGGGAGGGACTGCGGGAGGGCTCCAGGATGTGTCTGGCCCATCTCGCTCAGTCCTGATCAGCTGGACTCCAGCAGCAAGCTAACCTACTGGTTGGAGCATCTACCCCCTGGTGGTCAGTGCACATCATAGCAAGCGGTTGAGTGGCCTTAGCATATCATTAGCATATTATGCTTTGATTGGTTGTTCAGTTGTTCTGCTGTTTGGTCTATTTGCATATTACCCTTTTATTATATAGGATTAGAGTTTTCAAAGTACTTTTTATGTGTTCTCTTTTGCTCTCACTTGTTTTGAGGCAGATGTTATCATTCTCTTTCATTCATTTAGGAAATATTTATTGATAGGCAGTATAGCCTAATTGTTAAGAGTGTAAGCTCTGGAACCCCACTGCCTGGATTCATATCTTGGCTTCACCATTACTAGTTATGTAACCTTGTTATTCAGAAAGTCATTTTACCTCTTTTTGTCTGTTTCCTCATCTATAAAATGGGGATAATAGAAGTGTCTATCTCAGAGTTTTTGAGTATTAAATTAATTAAAAGCATATCATTTTTCAGGATTCTATTCGTGTGGTCCTAGGAAATTTGGACAGTCTGCAGCCATTTGCTACAGAACACTTCGTTGTATTTCCCTGTATCCTTTCATTTCTGGATGGGAATGAGCTACAATTCACATTGTAGATTCAAATTGAAGCAATAAACCCATAGACAGTTTAGAAGGTAGGTCACGGAAAGGAGAAAAAGTCATCCCTAAAATAGTACTCAGGGATTCGTATTGACTTTCCTCATTCCTTAGCACCATTTCCCAGATAAAAGCAAATGGGAGAGAGTGTCCCACTTGAAATTCAAACATGGCGAAATCGTGTTGATCCCCTATCCATTTGTTTTGACACTGTACGTAGAGCTGAAATGGTTTAATGAAAACCTGTCAACTGGTAAGTAGAATGATGGCAGTGTGGGTGGTGGAGAAGAAAAAGGGGAAGGTTGAACTTGCATGGTTAGTAGTGTAAGCTGAAATGGCAAAATGGTCAGTCAGATTGGGCCCCAATACATACCACCCAGTGTAGAAGTCAGGAGCATGTGCTCCAAACCACACTGCCTAGTTCAAATCCTGGTGGCCTTGCCACTTAATCTGAGTGACCTTCGACAAATTTCCTTTTTTAAAAAAATAAATCCTCACCCAAGGATATGTTTTTTAAAATTAATTTTTAGATAAATTTCTTAATCTTTCTGTGCCTCCTTTGTGAAATGGTGAATAATAATAACAGTACCTATCTCATTGAGTTGTTAAAACCATAAAATATATAAATTTTGGAGGTTGGAAAGTAAGTACACAGTCTGACAGTAATCACTCAGTGAAGGAACCTATTATATGAATACTTTATTCCATTTTAGAGGTTTCAGTAACTTTCAACTTAGTAGTATCTTAAAGTAGTATCTCCTAATTTTTAATCTGAGTCATCACTATTTTTACTTATAATGGGACAAGTAGACACCTGCAAATTTGATTTGGAAAAGCATACAAAGGCCTTGCCTCAAAATATCTCCCCAATTAATTTGTCACTGGTGCCTGAAGTTCCACCTTTTGTTTCAGAGTCGGGGCCCCTTTTTAAGTGGCATATTGTTAGAATATAGTGTGACTCAAACTCTGAATTTTCAGCTTATAAATTATAATAGTTCTAAAATAGGGGAGGAGAGATATTTGAAGACTGTATTTCTAGGATAGGTGGTACCAGGCAGAAGGGAAAAGAGAATACACGGAGGTTTAGTCTAGGCTAGGACCAGTTCTGAGAAGCAAATGGTAGCCAGAAATCCAGGTGAATCAGTGTCTTGACCCATTATAACATTTAAATTTCCTGTTACAGGGAAACCAATAGATGACAGTCCCCTTGGATTGGTAAGTTTGCCTTTTGTATAGAAAGTGAAAATTGCCTTTATTGTTTCATGTTGTTGAAAATCCAAAAAAATCCTGCTCTAGTCCAGCCGGTGTGGCTCAGTGGTTGAGCATCAACCTGTGAACCAGAGATCATGGTTCCATTCCTGGTCACATGCCTGGGTAGTGGGCTTCGTCCCCAGTGGGGGGCATGCAGGAGGCAGCCGATCAATGATGTTCTCATCATTGATGTTTCTTTTTCTCTCTCCCTTTCCCTTTTTCTCTGAAATCAATAAAAATATATTTTTTGAATTGGTTCTTGGGGAAAAAAAAAATCCTGCTCTGGTCTCTTCCTGTTTTCCCTTGTTGCTGCCCAGGTCCAATCAGAATTGGATACGTGAGGTCATCTTTTCCCCTGTGGCTAACTTTCTAAGATTGTCCCTAACAGAATGTCTACCCTTACTTGCAAAGTTGACAAAATTGCCTTTGGCAACTTAAAGATGGGGAGTTCATTGTGCCCTCATGAACTGTGAGCAACTCTGAAATAGGAGGAATCACAGGCCTCTGATTCCTCTCTGAAGGTCCCTGCTGAGAGGAAGGCAGCAAGAGCCATGAAGAAGAAACGAAAGCGCATGGAATTGTCTGTCTCTCCCAGCAGACCAGGGCTGGACAGGTCAGTGGTGATGGGAGAGAGTCAAAATCCTGCATCCTTGTTAGGTCAGCTGTTGCTGTTGATTGTTCTTGACCTTACGCGAGTCACTCTCTCTCTCAGGGCTTCATTGGTATCTGCCTGTTCCAGTGGGTGGACTAAGGCAGCGGATGCCAACCGGTGGTCCGTGAGGTCCGAAAGGTTGGCAACCTCTGGACTAAGAAAAGGAAGCAAGTTAATATTTGCAGTGTAATTTGAACACAACCCCTTCCTCAGCAAAGTAGGATTCTTCTGTTCATTAAGACCAAGGCTGAGAAGAAATGCAATCAGATCTATACAGTTGTGTCCAATACATATTCAATGAGAACTTACTACCAGAAAACATAGTAAGAAGGCACAAGACTTAAAAATTCCCAGGATATTATACAAGAACATAGAACAAATAAAATGTAATTCTATTTTACCTAGTGAGCAGTAAGCTTTTAGAAATCTACCTTAAAAGATAGTCCAGCCCTAGCTGGTTTGGCTCAGTGGATAGCACGTTGGCCTACAGACTGAAGGGTCCTGGGTTCAATTCCAGTCAAGGGCACATGCCTGGGTTGCAGGTTCAATCCCCAGTGTGGGGGCGCAGGGGGCAGCCGATCAATTTCTCGCATCATTGATGTTTCTCTCTCTCTCCTCCCTCTCTGAAATCAATAAAAATACATTAAAAAAAAAAAAAAAAGGATAGTCCAGTCTAGCCCGGCCAGCGTGGCTCAGTGGTTGAGTGTCAATCTATGAACTAGGAGGTCACAGTTTGATTCCTGGTCAGGGCACATGCCCACGTAGTGGGCTCAATCGCCAGTAGGGGGCATGCGGGGGACAACCGATCAGTGATTCTCATTGATGTTTCTATCTGTTCCACTCCCTTCCTCTCTGAAATCAATAAAAATACATTTTTAAAAAACAGATTTTCAGAAAATTTCTATTAAAAAAAAGATAGTCCAGTCTAAAATATAAATGTCTATAAGAGGGTACCGGTTGTTGGGTGAGGTGCTGCGATATGTGTTATTAGGTGGAATATTGAGCACATTGCTAACATGTTGAAGTTGCTATTGAGGAGGCTACTTATTTTCTTTTTTTATTCTCTGTCAGGGACAAAATGAGTCAGTAAAACAATTCAGTCATTCTTATTGACACCCAGAGAAAGCTGCTGGAATAATCTTAGGTGTGGTTTGCTCTGCAGCACAAAGTGCTTTCAACCCAGGTTCACAGAGAGCAGCAGCTTTTTTCCTGGGACGGTGGGGGCCCCAAGACATACAGGAACAGTGAAGGTAGACCACGAGGGAGCTGACTTCTACACCCTCCTAGTGCACACAGCGGAGAAGAGTGGGAAACTCCTTTCCCAGCCAGGTGGAATGTGAGGGGACTTGGAGGTGTGAAGCTTTGTGTCTGTCCATTTGACTGAATTTTCTGTGGAACTGAAGCTTCATATCTTCCGTTTCTCTGGGTTTTGATGCACGATCAGGTATTTCAAAGTCTGATACCTGCTGTCAGTCCATTTACCTTTTCTCAACCACTAGATCCCTACATGTCTCAAATTGGGATTCTACAGTGAGTTAAAGCAGCACCCAAAGAGAAGTTGGCCACACAATTTATTCTGCAGGCCAAGAGTGGTATGAAAATAGCCAACCTGCTGAAATATTCATTTGAGCCACGTTTGCTTGAATGTGGTGATGTTGCTGCTGCCAGTAACATTTCCTGGGCTTTTTCCCCACCTCAGGGCCAAGATGAGGACTTCTAGCCAAGGTCCCAGCAAAAAGAAGTTCCTCATGGAAACCAGCAGGGTAAGCACTACAATGGAGGCTTCCAAGCTCTTGACTGTTCCTGCTCTGTTACAATCAAGTCAGGATTCCTGTTACCAGCACATCTCGGTCCTTAATACAGACTGAGTTGACTGAACTCATTCTCAGGTTTCACCATCTGCAGAACAACATTCAACCATTCTATCCTTGCCACAGCCTGTCTCAAAAGTGGCTGCATAACACTGTACACATCAGTGAATCCTTCTCTTCTCAGCTTCAAAAGCTGCTTCTTATACTTACAGCTGAAATAAGAAAAGAGGTCTGTTGAACTGAGGTAGGATCCGATAAAGAATTTTCTCTTTAGAAACCTTTTTGCCTTCTACATTGGGGCCTGAGTCTAGGAACATCTAGTTTTTACAGACAAGCTAGGCATAAGCACAGGACACTAGTAAGAGAAAACTTAATTAGAGCAGTGATGGGTTGGCCCTGATAGTATTTCATTTCATTTGTGATGTCTGTTCCCCACTTAGGTATTCATAATTCTGCTATGCCTCCATTTCAGGGCTTTTCTGTAGTAGTCTCTAAAATAGTACCCTTTTTCTTTTCCTTTTCTTTCAAAATAGCTGTTATTTAATGGCTTTTTCTTCTCTCTCTCCAAAGTAGCTCTGACCTTAAATATCCAAACACTCTTAACTCATCGCCCTTATCTTCCCAGGACTCCATGATATGATCAGTTAATCAGCAAACATTTATGCATCCATTCAGCAAACTAAGTCTACTATGTGCCAGGTACTAAGGATATCACAACTCACCTAAAAATGCCAACAGTGTAAGCTAGGCAGACCATTACTGATAGATACGCTATGTGCAGGAATAAAGGCACCACAAAGGATAACCTCACCCAGATTAGGTGGATGTGAAGGAGGGTTCCTAGAGTAGCTCAGAGTAGCTCAAAGAATTAAGGCCAAGAGGAGAGAATACAGTGCATTTGGTGACTCCAAGCCAGTGTCCCTGGAGCTTGGAGCAAGTGTGGTGCTGGGAGGTGTTACTGGAGAGTCAGCACTGGCTGGATCATGAAAGGCCTTAAGGCTGCCTTCAAGATGACAGGAATTCCCTAAAGCATTTTTAAGTAGAAAAGTAAAATGATTTTCATTCCTAAATGATTCTCTCCTGTTTGCAAGGCATTGTGTGAGATGTGGGGGCGCACCAAAACATGTAAAATTTGGTTTCTTTTAGGAGTTTATCATATAGTTGGAGGAAGAATGTACCCTTTGGGACTCAGACCTCTACCTGTGTGGGCAGGTGTGGGCTACAGGCCTCCTTGTGCCATGGCCAACTGGTCCCGCAGTGATTTTAGGTAGATGGTTGCCCTCTTCTCTCCTCCCATCCTTTAGAGAGGGAAGAAGAACTGAAAAAGTACAATAGGAGTACATGAAGCTTTGGCGAACAAAGATGCTTTATACAACCAAGATAATTACTGTTTAAGGAACATTCCCTGCACCGTCTCCCTTCTACCTTCCTATTCTTAGTTTGACAAATCATCTCCTTCAAGAACAGTACTCACAGTTTCTTATTCAACATAATTACCGTTTCAACCTGATACTGAGTTTAGAAAAAAACTCTGAGCAAGAAAGAAACCCAAAAGGCACATGTTTATTGACTTTGACTCAAAGCCCAAAGACAGTCCATTGTAGACCCTGTTCCCAGAGAGAGGATTTCTCCTAAATTAAAGTGATCACAGTGACTCTCAGTGTAAGTCACTTGAGCTGTAAAAAATTGAATTTGCTCCTATGGTCCAATGCTTAATATTTCTCTCCCCTTTGGGGGAAGTTAGGGTGTAAGATCACAGTGTGGATTATACACGTCTGAACACATTGAGAGCCTATGTGGGGAAAGCTTAAAAGAATACAACACATCTGAATAAGGTCTCTGTTCCATAAAAGGTGTTTTGGGGAGAAGGGCAGACTCATTCATTCCTTTTGTTACCCCAGTTCCAAGACTTAGAGACCAGAGGTTGCAAGGATAAAAAATGGGGGAGAGCCCAGACGGTGTGGCTCAGTGGTTGAGCGTCGACCTATGAACCAGGAGGTCACGGTTCAATTCCCAATCAGGGCACATGCCCAGGTTGTGGGCTCGATCCCCAATGTGGGGCATGCAGGAGGCAGCTGATCCATGATTCTCTCTCATCATTGATGTTTCTATCTCGCTCTCCCTTTTTTGAAATCAATAAAAAAAAATTTTAATTAAAAAAAATAAATGGGGGAGAACAGAAGTATGGTCCAGAGGTAAAACACATTGCCGTGTGTGTTGGTTGTTTTGTTTTGTTTTGTTTTTGCCATCTCTGCTTGAATTGCACTTCTAAGCAGATCTGGCCCTGAACATACGGAAGCAACCTTGTGTTTGGTTTTCAAAGTATTGTGTCCCATTGGATGTCCCAGATGATACCCTCAGTCTTATTTCGGCCCATAATGTTTTTCCCTCTCTTGACATTTGCCTAAGAAGACCTCTCTCAAGATTTCAAGAGAACAGAAAAGCTCAATTATCTTGTGAGGGGAAGTTCCCCTGGTTCAGAAGTAGGCTTTACCTCTGCCCTAGGGCCTTTGCCCTTCTGGTTCCCACTACCAACCTTACTAGATGCTTTCATTAGGGTCAGTGCATCAGGATTGAAGCCCCAAACCCATTAAAATTGTAAGAATCATCTGTTCAAGCTAGAAATCAGAGCTGGGCCCTCTGAATTCCCTATCAACCCTGTTTAGAAGAGGTAAGAGATGTCTTTTTCCTTCCCAGACTTTCCTTTCATTTTTATAGGAATACTAGAGGCCCAGTGCATGAATTCATGCACGAGTGGGGTCTCTTGGCCTGGCCAGCAATAGAGGCCTATGGTGGCTGGTGGCAGTGGGCACAGGAGGTTGGCTGTGGGAGTGCACTGACCACCAGGGGGCAGCTCCTGCATTGAGCGTCTGCCCCCTGGTGGTCAGTGCAACTCATAGCGGCTGGTCAACTGGTCATTCGGTCCTAACGGTTGCTTAGGCTTTTATATATATAGATGACTTAAGTAGCTGTCTATGTAGCCTGGAATTTGATGGTTTGTGGAAAAGCTTATATCAGAAATATCAGCTTATGCTTAGGATGGGGGCTATATTCTAACTTCCCTAGTCGCTTGCCATGCTTCTGCCTCCCAGACCTACTTGGATAGCATGCAGCCCTTGCTGTAGAATTCTTCACCAGCACTGCTTGGTAGTCAGGCCCTCAAGTTCCATAAAAGGTGTTTGGGGGAAAATAGGAAGGAAGGGCAAACCCATTCATTCCCTTTGTTACCCCTGGTGAGGGGAGTGGTCAGTTGGTAGAGATTCCCAAAGAAAACATGATCCAAGTTTCTGGCGCTCAGGTTGACTACTGGAAATATGGGTTTGGAACTAGGTTGTAGGATGTCAAAAGGAAGGTCTATAAAGGGAAAGCACAAGGAGAAATCATGAGATTGTGCTGTAGTGTGCTGATTGCTTATGCTGTGTTTATGTTTCCCCTGCCCAGCTCTAGCCATGCTGATCATATTTACCAGTACTCAATAATGGCACTGTGCCTTTGTATATCACATCCATTCTGGAACGGCCTGCTCTCTCTG
>NW_005871610.1:180996-181881 GCF_000147115.1 Myotis lucifugus | reverse complement strand
ATAAGACTTAGTCTATGTGTCAGTTTACCACATAGATTATACTTTTCTCCACAGTAAAGTTAAGGTCCTCCAGATTTCTGAAACCTTGGTATTCTGCCATTATTAATAGTTGGCACTCAGTAATACAGAATAATAAATTAAACCCAGCTCGGTTTATTCTCAGCTCTTAAATCTTGTTATTTTATAAGGACAGAAGTTAGGAAGCTGAAATGGGGAAAGGACATCATACTGAAGGAAATATAGAACCTGCCTGAGCAGTCAGAAGCCAGGCCCCCAGCACTGATGTGAAATCAATCCACCAACAAATAGCATTCAGACCCCAAGCTGTATAAGAGTAAAGTTTAAAACTTTTTTTGGTCCTTTTTATCAGAACATGGAAAGAAACACCCAGCAGAAATGTCAGGAGACTCCAGCATTTGATGGCACTGATGTCCAGGAACAGGGTAGGTTCTGGGAAGTGCATTTATTCTCCTTTAATACTCGTCCTGTCCCCTTTAGTTTTCTGATGAGCAGAGCAGCACAGAGCTCTGAGTCTGGGCACGCTCGGTGGGGGTGTGTCTTGCTTCCATGGAGGTGCCTGTTGGCCACCCTCCAGTCTAGGGGCTTGCCCTTGAGGAACAGAAGCCACCCCTCACCCAGCTCCCTAGAGAAGCGAAGGGAGGCAATGCATGTCCTTCCCTGCTTTTGGTAGTGAAACTGATGCTCCCAATGTTTCACATTTCCATGCGGGGTGATAAGTTTTACAAAAAAGTTGGAAAGGGATGTATGACTTTTTTGTCTTACTGGAGAACGACCTCTGGGAAGCTGTCGCTTCTCTTCCCTTCGGGGCATTAGTGTAATATTTTTAAAAATATATTTTTATTGATCATGCCTGATCATATTTAC
>NW_005871610.1:178723-180896 GCF_000147115.1 Myotis lucifugus | reverse complement strand
CCATGGTAGGTGGCTGCGACTTAAATAGTGGTAAAAGTCTGAGAGGCCTGACTTTGAAAATAACTCCAAGGTCAGAATAGCATCTTACTGGGCTGAGATGAACTTGGGAAAGTCAACAAATAATTCACCTGGCTTTAAGAAATCCTGGTGTGAGGCTGCCCTTGGCTCATGCTGAGGGCGTCCTGCCTTCTGCTCATATGAAAGTAGCCTCTGGACTAACACTTTCCCTGCCTGAGTGTTTTCCTTGCAGGTTCTAGGTGGGAGGACAACCTAGCGGGGGAGATCACCCCGCCAGTGCAGCAAAGCAATCCGCCTCCACCTGCAGGACCCACAGACCTGGGGACCAGTGGCTTCTTTGGGTTTTTGAGGTAAGACAGACTTCTCTGCTGCCATCAAACTGAGACCCGGGGTGAAGTAGCTCCAGAGTCTGTCTCATTGGGTCTCTCGGGGAAAATAGAGTAGGAAATACAGCAGATTACCTGCAGAATCTGTTTGTCCAGGATAGATGATGAAAATGAGATTGAGCACAAGGCCACTAATTGTGAATTTAATACAAACGGCATCCTGTTCATGTTTACACACCCCACCCGATATGCCTGCATTGGGCCTGGTTCCATAAATCCTGCTTCTCATTGGACTTGGCTCTTTTAGATGATTTGGTTACCAAAACGCTTCCATTCTCCCCTCTGAATCTAGGCTGTGTCTTCAGAGTCCTTTTTGCAGAGGAGTTAGCAAATCCCTTTGTCTATCTAGAACTCAGCCATCCCACTGCAATTCTTTATTTCCCCTGCCTAAGTATAATCTAATTTGGGTACCTTTTCAAATGCTGTTCCAGACTTGAATTTTCACTCTGTGGTTCCCCAGAGCAAAAATGCCCTCGCTAAGGGAGCCCTGATGCGACCTGGGAGAAGAGAAGGGACCGCTGGAGTCTCAAGCTGTTCTGCTTTCTTCCTTGCAGCTCTCTCTTCCCGTTCCGGTATTTCTTCAGAAAGAGCAGCCAGTGAGCCTTCCAGTGCAGCCGTGGGAAGTGTCCTCTGCTTATGACACTCAAGGCATGGGGAATGAGGGCCCCAAACTCCCTGAGTCCTCTTGCTGGTTTGTCCTGTTTCGCCTCTTTCCAATAAAAGTTTTTTCAATTTAAAACTAAGAAAAGAATAGAACTTTCTAAAATGCTCTAGTCAGAATTGTACTGCTCTGAGGTTGAGTTTAGATCTTTCATCTCCAGCACTTAGGATCCTTACGGCAATAAATTATTTATGAACAGTTATTGACTGAGTTGAGTGAAGTAGAGTGTGAGAGAGAGCAAACTCTTTCCTCAAGATACAGAGAAGCAATTCCTGAAACCTCCCCGGGTCTGCCTGGTTCTTGTTGGCAGGATGCTTTGGGTGGGTGCGGTCTATACCTCACTGCAAACTTTAAGTCCCCTGCCAGCGGTTAGGGTCTTGCCAGACTCACTGTCGGGACAGACAGATTAGATTCCTGTTGTATGGCCAGAGAGGATCAAAGTAATTGTGGGAATTCAGGGGAACTCATTTTAGCTGAGGACAAAGGAATAATTTTTTAACTGTTAGAGATGTTTAGTATTAGAATGGACCGCCTTGGGAAGTAATGAGCCCTTGTCACCTCTAGTCTTTAAACAGCTGTTTTATCTGTCAGGTGCTGGGAGGTTCCCAGGATGAGTGGGAACCTTGGGGCTGGACTGCTTGGATCCCATGGAGACTCCTTGTTTTGCTGCCTTCAGCTGGGGTGGGGCGAAGAGAAGAGGTGGGCTGCTGCGAAAGGGCCTGGGACCTGAAGGGGAAGCCGGCGGGTGTCAGGACTGGAGGACTAGGGACAAGTTGCATTTACAGCCTTTGCCCTATTGTCCCAAGCTCAGCCTGCTTCCCAAAGCTGCCGAGAGGCACAATCCGGAATCTGGAGACCTGAGTGCGTCCGACTGACTAGCTTACAGTGAAGCCTTTGCAGAGTCGCTTTCTCTCTGGTTCTTATTTTCTCATCTGAAAAATGAAGGGGTAGGATTTGATGAGCTCTCAAGTGCCTTCCAGCTCTGGCGGTCCCTGCAGCTGGCTCTGCTTTCTGAGCAGGACCCTGAGGCAGTGGCCCTGGGGGTGGGGAGCCAATCACCTGATTTCCCCCCACTCAAGCCCCTGCAGCTACTGGTGGCCAGGGGGTC
>NW_005871610.1:168140-178586 GCF_000147115.1 Myotis lucifugus | reverse complement strand
CAACTTGCCACATTCTTGTCCCGAGGTGTAATTTAGCACCATGCATGGACAGCAGATTGGGGTTCCCAGTCAGCCTGACATGAACAGCTGTGTGACCTTTCGGTAACACTCCTCTGATCTTTAGTTGCCTCACCTGTAAAACCAGAGCCAGAGCTGGACTGAATGATGGGATTTGCTGGGGTCAACAGCTTCAGGGCTCTTCCTGGCACCAGATCTCTTGGCCCGGTGACCAGGAGAAGCCCACTCTGGAGCTGACCCCCAGGGTGAGAAGCCTGTCACTTGACAGTGGAAGGGAAGTTCTGACATTGACCTACAACTCCCTTTCCCCCGGTTCTGCCTCCAAGCACATCTCAGCAGACCGCCCCTGGTGTCATTTCTTTTTTTTTTTGAAGATATTACAGGAAAGGCGAGTGGCAGCTGCCTTAAGTTTTGATTTTGACCTAAGCGGTCAGTCTCTCCAGGTTGTTCTCCCATGCAGCTGGAGAACCCATGGCTACAACCAGCCACAGCCCTTGGAAACATGCTGTCATTTCCCCTGTCCTTAAGAATCTCCTCCCCCTACCCCCCCCCCCCCCCAAAAAAAAAAGAATCTCCCAGACTCTTTCCTCTGTGGCGGATTAAGGATACAGGCAGGGCTGAGTTTAGTAGGGTGTTTTTTTTTTAATAGATTTTTATTGATTTCAGAGAGGAAGGGAGAGGGGGAGAGATAGAAACATAAATGATGAGAGAGTATCATTGATCAGCTGCGTCCTGCACTCCCCCTACTGGGGATTGAGCCCACAACCCAGGCATGTGCCCTTGACCCGAATCAAACCCGGAACCTTCCAGTCCACAGGCCGATGCTCTATCCTCTGAGCCAAACTGGCTAGTAGTAGGGTTTTTTAAAAATATGTTTTTATATTTAGGGAGAGGAATAGAGAAATAGAAACTTCATTGAGAAACATCATCGATCGGTTATCTCTTGTACACCCCCTACTGGGGATCCAGTCCACAACCTGGGCCTGTGCCCTAACCGGGAATTGAACCAGTGACTTCTTGGTTCATAGGTCGCCACTCAACCATTGCGCCATGCTGGCCAGGCATTAGTAGTTTTAAGGTTGGGGTGGTGAGGCCCTCAATGTGAGTGTTCTGCCCAAGGCCACACAGCAAAGAGAACCCAGGTGGCAACAACTCAGCCCCGTCTTGGGCCCTCTCTCCAGCTGCACAGCCGCCCGCTCCACCAGCTAGCTCCTGGGCTTCTCTCCACACCTCACTTCCCCAGCCCTGGGCCTTGGGCAGCTTTTGGGCAGAAGGGAGCAGAAAGCAGCAGATGCCACTCCCCCCAACCACACCTCAGACAAGAGCTGGATCTCCCAGGTGGGATCGCTGAGGGCTGAGGCCTGAGGCTGGGCAGCGGGCCTGAAAGCCGATCTCCAAGAAGGCGTGGTTCCCTAATGCCGGCAAATAAAAATCCAGAGAACCAGCAAGTCTGAAGACCAGCAGCAGGCAGCTCAAGAAGCCACTCAGTTCCTGGGCCTTGGAAGTGGTAAGCCCCTGAGGCAGGAGCCCTGAGGGACCTGGGGACTGCAGATGGGGTCCTAGAGGCCAAGATGGGGCAGATGGTGGGAGGCAGATGTTCGTGCTCCAGATGGTGGGAGAAAGGCGGGGGGAAACCACCGCAGTGGGCTGACAAGTCACATCTAGAGAGAGACTGCTGCTCATACTGATTCCCATCCAGAGAGACTCACAGGCAGACTCACCCGAAGGCAGGGACAGGGAAAAGTCAGCCCCACAGGCTTGCTGCACCCCAGTCAGGCTAACAGAGCCCCGGCTCATTCACCTGGAAGCACGCTGCATTTAAAGAACTTCCCCTCCCCCTGCACACGATCTAGAGAATGTCCACCCACTGTTTCAGATGCCCATGGCGTCCCCCCAAACCCTGCTCTTCTGCCTGCTGTTCCTGGTGGTCACTGAAGGCCGGGGTCAGCAGGCGGCCATCCCGGGCTGCCACCTGCACCGTGAGTCACCCTGGGAGCAGAGGCTGGGTGGGAGCAAAGAGCCGATGGGCTGGACAGAGGGGCAGGCAGCACCCTCGATGGACCCACGGAGGAAACAGTGGGAGCTGGGCGAGCCTTCGCAGAGGCACCGTCTACAACTCGCCTGTCTCCTTCTAGCCTTCAATGTGACGGTGCGCAGCGACCGCCAAGGCACCTGCCAGGGCTCCCATGTGGCACAGGCTTGCGTGGGCCACTGCGAGTCCAGCGCCTTCCCTTCCCGGTACTCAGTGCTGGTGGCCAGTGGCTACCGACACAACGTCACCTCCATCTCTCAATGCTGCACCATCACTGGCCTGAGGAAGGTGAGGGGCCCATTGGGAGAGACAGAGGAGACGGGGGTCTAAAATGGCTCAAGGAAGGGGACTGGAACCGAATCCCCTCTCCCACAGGTGAAGGTGCAGCTGCAGTGTGGGGGGGGCCGGAGGGAGGAGCTGGAGATCTTCACGGCCAGAGCCTGCCAGTGTGACATGTGTCGCCTCTCACGCTACTAGCCCACCCTGTCCCCACCTCCCTCCCCTTGGTCAGAGGGGCGAGGTGGAGTACATCCCGTATATCCTGAGCGTCACTGAGGACAGCGGCTTCAACCCCCTGAAAAGAGGGGAGTCTCTGCCTCTTCCCTGCCTCTGCCACCTCCTGACCAGTGTTTCATCATTTCACTTCCCTCTTTGGCCCCATCCCTTAATAAAGCAAGCAGTCCTCGAGTTTCTGTCTTTATTAAGTCTACCCCCAGCCAGGGGAAGAGGGACAGACCATGGTAACTGTGACCCCACCTTGCCCCAGGACATGGGGAATCTCTTCTGCCTGTGCCCTCACCCCTCCCCCTGCCCAATAAATAAAAAGGGGACAAGAAAGTACAGAGGGAGGTAGGGGAGGGGAGGAGGATGCCCAGGCCCAGGTCAGCATCTGTTGGGGGTGAGCAGGGGAGAATAAATAGACCATGGATCCATGGTGGGGTGCAGGAAGACCTCGCGCTGGCACGAGGTGGGGTACACGAGGAGCCGAGTCCTGTTGCCCTAGGCTGGGAGCAGGGTGTGGGAACCTGCCTGCAGTCTGGAGCCCAGCTTTTTGGGGCAGGGAGATCCCTGATGGCAGCTTCCTGGTCAAGCTTGCCCTGGTCAAGTCCTGCCACAAGGGCCTGAGAGTTCTGTTGCCAGGACCACCATCTCCTCTCCTCTCCTCCCCACAGTAAAGGGCCCACGCTGGGCCAGGCAGGGAGCCCTCCAACCCTCTCTGCAAGGCCAGGGGGAGGTGTGTGTCTCTCTGGGCCCCTGGGCAGGAGAGGGCATAGAGGGACTGATAGCTCTGGGTTTAAGTTCCTCCCTTTCTACGGGATCTCTAGCTCTGACCCCCACTGGCGGCCACCTGGGGTGTAAGGCGCTGGAGGGGGGCCTCTTTTGTCCCCTGGGTCCCCTGTAACCGGCGTAGCCGTAGCTCCTCCAGGCCTTGCCACAGCTCCTGCCGCTCCTGGGCCTTCTGCTGCTCCCTGGGGAGAGAGGGTTAGGCAGCTCCCCCACCTGAGGCCCTGCCTGCAGCCCAGCTTCCCCTCACCACCACCTCATCTGCGAAGGATCTAGGGGAGCCTTCCACTCCGGGAAGAGACCACTGAGGAGGCTGGTCACGACCAGGTGGCTTGGCCTGGCTCGAGAGACCCGGCTAGAGAGGAGGAAACTCCAGGGCGTCCAAGCTCCGCACCTGGGGAAGCCCTTGGGAGGATGACGACAGGGTAGAGGGAGGGGCAGCACTTGCCAGGAACATAGGGAGAGACTTTAAATATCTGAATAGATCGGACGTGGGGTCATCCTCTTAGGCTCCCTCCAACCGTGAGGAGCTGGTTCCTTCCTGCTTTCCCCCCACCCTCCATGCCCAGCCCCCCAACACTCACTGTTGTTTTTCCAGCTTGTAGGAGGCTGTGAGCTCATCAAACAGCTTCCCATTCATCTCCATGAAGGTCTTGAGCACATTGTAGATCAGAGATACGATGGTTCTTGGCAGGTCAAGGGAGGGGGTGAGATGAGAGCAACTTCAGTTTGGCCCCACCTCCCTCCACAGTGCTCTGCCTAACCCTGTTCCCCAAACACAGCGTGCAGCCTAAACCCCATAGGTGCTGCCCGCTGCCCTCCGCCTGCCCCTTTCGCCACCCCTCAGCCCTCTTGAGACCCTTCCCTCATTCTCTCTAGCTAGGAGTAACCCCGGGTCTGGACTGGCTGGCCCTGGCCCTGGGCCTGGGCACTCACTGATTCCAGTGCTCCTTGGAGACTTGGTAGAGGGTCCCAAACACAGCAGGCAGCACAGTGTGGCAGTTGTCCTCAATGAGGCTCAGGATATACTCGTTGTTCCAGAAATACAGAGCCCGCTCTGCAACCTGGGGCAGGGAGATGGCAGAGGGAGTGCCTGGCAGAGGCTTCCCTGCACGTGCAAGGGCTGGTATCCACCCCAAAACCCAGGGCGCCCTGCCCTCACCCCCCATCCTCGGGACTCATCTCTCCCACTGGAGGAAGCAATGTGACAAGGAGGAAAGAAACTGGACTTGGGAGTCCAACACTCAGGGTTGAATCCTAGCTCCACTGCACATGGGCCACATGACCTGGGCAAGGCATTAACCTCGCAGCTTCAGTTTTCTCATCTGTAAAATGGGGCTAATAAATAATAGCTATCTCCCCAGGGCTGTTGAATGAGGTGCCAGAATCACTGTGAGGAAGAACTGACTTCCACCAGGTTACGGCTCATAAGAATGGGAGCAAGTCTGTCACACATGTAGAACACTAGTTATAGCCAGCCTCATGATGCGGGGGGGCCCAGCTGGACCCTGAAGTGGGACTGATTAAATTGAAGGCCACTAAGAAAAGGAGAGATGCCCTAGCTCCGTGGTTGGCAAACTGCGGCTCGCGAGCCACATGCGGCTCTTTGGCCCCTTGAGTGTGGCTCTTCCTAAGCCTTAGGAGTACCCTAATTAAGTTAATAACAATGTACCTACCTATATAGTTTAAGTTTAAAAAACTTGGCTCTCAAAAGAAATTTCAATCGTTGTACTGTTGATATTTGGCTCTGTTGACTAATGAGTTTGCCGACCACTGCCCTAGCTGGTTTGGCTCAGTGGATAGTGTCGGCCTGCAGACTGAAGTGTCCTGGGTTCAATTCTGGTCAGGGGCACAGGCCCAGGTTGTGGGCTCGGTCCCCAGTGGGAGGCACGCAGAAGGCAGCCAATCAATGGTTCTCTCATCATTGGTATTTCGATCTTTCCCTCTCCCTCTCCCTTCTCTGAAGTCAATAAAAAAATATTTTTTTAAAAAAAAGAAAGAAAAGGAGAGAAGGGATAACCCATGGGGAGCACATTTCAGTTACCAAATATGTTTACCCTACTCTCTCTAAAGTCCCTATTGGCCACATTACAGATGAGACGCTTAATCACGCTCAGAGTGAAGTGATCTGCCCAAGGCCCCTCAGCCAGTGGGAGGCAGATCTGAAGCTTGACCCAAGGGCTCGACCCCAAGTCCAGCATCTCCGCATTATCAGACCCAGGACAGTCCAGAGGGCCGAGGGAGCTGTTAGGTCAACTGGTCAACCTTCCTAGTCCATTCCCCATTCCCACCCCATACCTGGAAATGGGGGCTGGACACACAGCGAGCCACCTGCTTGAAGAGGGGTTCCTGGATCTTCACAAACTGGGAGGGCTCGATGACATCAAGAATCTCTTCCATCTCCCCCAGAAACATCACCTGGGGGGTCGGGACACGGGGCAGCAGTTCCATCTCCCCTGACACACACCTGACCGCCCTCCGGAGCTAAGCTTTCCTAACCTCCCTCTGGTGGTCCTCAAAGCCCCCTTCCTACCTCCTTCTGGGTGCAGGTTTTTGGCCAGTATTTGAGCAGTCCCCGGATCACCTGTGGGAGTTGGGGCAGAAAGGAGTCAGACCTGCAGGGACGGAGACCTGCCTTCTCCCCCAGAGGTACTCACATGCTCTGTCAAGGTGGCGTCCTTTTCCAGGAACTGCACCACGCAGTATGCCAGCTGTGGGGCGGAGAGAGAGGACGGGTCAGGGGGGGACTAGGGTAGGACCCAGGTCACTTACTGAGTCGACTCTCATTCACCAAGCATTTACCTAGGATGCACCAGGCACCATGCTCAGTGTGCGGGGACACAATGATCATCTCACAGGGGTAACACTCAGCAAACCAG
Organism: Myotis lucifugus; assembly: GCF_000147115.1. Classification (NCBI taxonomy): domain Eukaryota; kingdom Metazoa; phylum Chordata; class Mammalia; order Chiroptera; family Vespertilionidae; genus Myotis; species Myotis lucifugus. The sequence continues at coordinate 172,373 of NW_005871610.1, read as the reverse complement.
TCCTTATACATTTTACAGGCGTTTCCATGATAGAAATCTGTATCACAATCTATGCGAATACAGGAGTTTCATCCTGCCTAGGGCAGGTGGAGAGAAAGGGGCTGGGAGCGCTTCACAGAGCTGATGTCTGAGACTCTTAAAGGGTCATGGGGCTTCTCTAAGGTAGACGGTACAGAATCAGTAAAGAAAAAGAAGGTGACTTCGTGTGGCTGAAGCCAGAGGGGCAGGCTGACCCACATGGCTGCCCTGACTCTGTCCGCTCTCTGCTGTGCAGGGCCAGGTCTGGGCCTCACCTGGGCGTGAAAGACTGACAGCGACTTCACGGAATGCAGGGGAATCAGGACCCGAACCAGGAACTGTTTGTGCTCAGTCTTCAGGGGCAGCGCAAAGCCATTGATGATGCTGAGGAGGGGGACAGAAGAGAGGAGGAGGGCTCAGGTGACCGGCCTCAATCCTTCTTCCCCAAACTGATGCTCTGGCTGAGGCCCAGGGAGAGTCACCTTCCTAAGATCTCCAGCAGCTCAGCCACGCCATTGAAGTGCTCGAGTTCATAGATGAACCTGCATGAGAAAAAGGAGGATGCAGAAGGGCTCAGAGCAATTGGAGCAGGCCCAGCCCCTCCCAGCCAGCTGCCTGCCCACCCAACCCTGCACGCTAATCAACTCTCTCCCAACCTGAGGCCATGCTCCCTTCCCAATACCCTAAGCCAGGCCCCACGGAGATCCACACCCACCTCTGAATCGCTCTTCTCAGCCCAGCCACCAGTGCCTCTCTGGGTCTCAGCTCAAACCTCTTCTATGAAGCATTTCAACTCATCTCTTCCCCCGGACCCTAACCCCCATGACCTGGTCCCCAGCCAGTCAGCAGGCACCTGGCCTGCGTCCTTCATTCTTCGAGCCAGTCAACCGAAAGAATGTCAGGCACTTAGAGCATCTCCTCTGTGCTATGTACTTCTCAAAGTTATCCCAGGAGGCAGGGTTTATTAGATCCATTCTACAGATGAAATCGAGGCTCAGTGGTTCAGTGAAGCTTGTCCCAAAGTGAATAAGCAGGGGATCTCCGGGAGTCTGAGGGATCGTGTATTACCTACTCTTAGTCCCGGCCTCAGCCTCACTTCATCTTGATGGCTGTCCCTGATACAACTTTCATTCCCATTTTAGACATGAGGAAACTAGGAGAGCTTAAATAGTTTGCCCGAGCACCCAAATACTGGAACCAAACTCAAATACAGGCCTTCTAACTTCAGAGTCAGTCTCGACTACAAGGCCATGCTAGCATTGGTGCTCAATACACATTTGCAGAAAGAATCTTTTTTTTTAAAAAAAAATACATATTTGTATTGATTTCAGAGAGGAAGGGAGAGGGAGTGAGAGATAGGAACATCAGTGATGAGAGAGAATCAGTGATCGGCTGCCTCCTGCACGCATAACTCGGGCATGTGCCCTGACCAGGAATCGAACTGTGACCTCCTGGTTCATAAGTCAACGCTCAATCACTGAGCCACGCCAGCCGAGCAGGAAGAATCTTCTATAGGTCCTTATGGCTGAGCACAATAAGAGTCAAAAGATATAGACCCCAGACCCCCCACCCCCACCCCGGACTGACGGAGGCCCTGCAAACCACTTCATCTCTCTCAGCCTCTATTTCTTTATCTGTAAAATGGAAATAAATGCCCTTTCTCTGCTGACCTCACAGGCTTTGAATAATATTACAAAATATTTTGCCAAGAAAGGACTCAGTCAACCAGCGTTCCTTAGGACCCCCTGCCAGGGAGCCTTTGCCTCAGTCTTCTCCCCCTCCCTCTCCAGGCCTCCGGGGCAGGCAGCAGGCACCTACCGGAGGAAGATATGGCTGCACTGTTTGCGGATGTAGGCCCGGAGCCCCAGGAACTTGCCGTAGACCCGGTGCAGGATGGTCTTGAGGTACTCACGCTCCCGGGGGTCCTCACTATCAAATAGTTCTAGGAGCTGTGGGACCCGGGTCAAGGGTCAGGAGAGAGACACGACCAAGCCCGGGTTGCTTCCATTCTATCCCCATGTCCCTCAGCGAGCCTGCCCCTGCCCCACGGCACCGCCCGGCCTGGGTTCCCCACTCACCATCAGGACAAACTTTTGATCCACATATCTCTTGGCCACGGAGGGCTGGAAGTCTGGGCTCTCCAAGAAACGCAGGAAAAACTCATAAACCAGCTGGGGGAGGGGACAGACAAAAAGGTGTGTTTGAGAACAGACTCCCCTCCTCACCCCACCCTGTGGCCCTCACCCATCAGTCCAGGACCTAAAGAGACTCTCCCCGCTGTCCTCCATCTCTTCTAAAGCTCCATCCCTACCTTCCCCAGCCCTCATACCTGCAGATGTGGCCATGAAGGCTCAAGGTTGGGCTCATCCTCTTCAGGGTCAAATTCAGGGTTCTCACTGGGCGGCAGGGTCCGGAAGATATTCACTGAGATCTGAGGGGCACAGACAGGGTTCTCTAAGAGGGAGCCCTCCAAGGCAGAAGCCAGGACCGCAGCACCTGCCCCAGCACTCACTCCTTGGCAGTCATTCCCTGAACTTAATTCATGGAGGCCCGGGGCCGGGGGGGGGGGGGGGGGGGGCCCCTGGGGTTTCCCCCTTTTGGGGGGGCCACCCCTGTGGGCAAACAAAGTGAAAACCCTTAATTTCCCCAAAATTCCCACCCACCAAAAGGGAGTTTCTTTGTTGGGCCACTGAAAGAGCTTCTAGGAAAGAACCGGCCCCGGACCCGCCCCAGGCAAATGGGGGCCTGGGGGCGGGGCCGGAGGGGGGGGGGGGGGGGGTGCGCACAGGCCTGGGGAGAGCATAAGCAAAAGCTGGCACTGGTTGGGTGCACGCGAGGACGGAGTGGGGTGGGGGGCTGTGGGACTCCAGGCCAAGCAGGAGGGTATTGGGTTTTTCTCGCACAGGACCGCCCCCCCCCCCGGAGGTCAGCAGTGTCCCTGTGCCCCCCAGAGCCTCCCCCGGGAGGCCGGGTGGCAGGTGCTCACCATGCGGATGATGTCTGGGTACACAGGCTCAATGAGGACTCCCCGCGTGCTCCCCACACACTCCACCAGCTCATTGAGCGCCGCACGCTTCACTTCCTTCCCCTTCAGGTCGGCCACACAGTCCAAGAAGTCGAACATCACCCCGCACTGGGCCAGCTTCCTGCTCAGCAGCTCGTGCAGCTCTGAGGCCGGCACATCTGGGAAGGAGGGAGGGGCTGAGCCTGGGCTCCAGCTGCCACAGCTCTGAGGAGGGGCGAACCCTCCTAATCCTTAGGGCAGCCTCCCCTGCCCCCAGACCCCAAGCTCTTGTGCCATCCCCACCCCTTCAGAGAGCCGATGGCTCCTGTCCCGCCCTCTATTCCTGCGGGGTAAAGGAACATCTCTTCCTCCTGACCACAGAGGGCATGGTGGCCTGAGGTGAAAGCAAGTAACAGACCCTGAATGCTGGGGTTCCCAAGGGGCCCCCAACAGCCACTCTCCCTCTCATAGGTGGCACCCTGTCCTAACAGCCGGAAGTGGGGTGAAAGGTCAGAGCCCACCCAGCCAGTCAGGCCCTGTAGCCCAGAGGTAGGGGGTTACAGTGACCCCAGGGAGCCTTGCTAAACACCTGTTCCAGGACCCTGGCAGTGCCTGGGCCTCAAGTGGCCTCTGGAACCCAGGCTGTGGGCCCCACCCTTGGCCATGGTCTGCCCCCCAGGGTGGCGCCACCTCCAAGGATGACAGGCCAATCAGGCCATGCGTCAGCAGAGAGGGCTGGGGGTGGGGGTCAGCTCGGATGGTGGAGTCCCTCACCTGGAAGGGGCTACCCAAACGCCCTCTGATGGCAGCTGCCAGCTGCCTCTTACTACCCTCAGCTTGGCACCCGCGGTGGGCTCACCTTTGAGCAGGGGCAGTGGAGTGAGCTCCTGCTGGTTGCTCTGATAGCGGAACTGGGAGGAACTGTGGGACCGCCGGGGCCGGGCCCTGCGGAGGGACCTGCGGGAGAAGCCATCCACCTTGTCGGGTGGGGGCACAGGTGACAGCCCCGGGGACGAGGGGCTGGTGGGGGTACTCGCAGGGGGCAGCTTCGTCTCCATGACAGCCAGGCAGCGGTGAAGCCTTCAGGGACCCTGGGGCTCCCGCTGGCCCTAGAAGATGCTGGGTGAGGCTTGGCTGACTAACTTGGGCCCATCCTGGGGGGGGGGGAGCGTTAGCCTGACCCCTGAGAAAGACAAAAACTGTGATCTCAT
>NW_005871610.1:137533-167658 GCF_000147115.1 Myotis lucifugus | reverse complement strand
CCCTAATAGAACGGGGCCCCACTTCTGCCCCACTAACCCTGGAGCACTGGGGACTTCCCCAAGAATGGGGGCCCTATCCCTATGCCACCCCCCTCCTAGAACCCAGCACCCTCCCCCACCTCAGCTCCTTCCTCGCCCCCCAAATCTCATCTGCCTCCCGGTGGGGGGACACTCACTTCTAAGAACCGCAGACTTTGGGCCCCAGACCGCAGGGGCTGCAGGTGGGGAGGGGGCGGCTGTTCAGAGCTCCTCCCCGGCGGCTCTGCTCCGGGTGCGGGGCGGCGGCGCTCCTGGGTTCCCTCTCGGGCTCCGGGGGGGCCGGGGCATCCCCCCGCGCAGCGGTGGGTCGGGGCGCGGGCGCTCGGCGGGCTCCGGGCTGGTCTGGGCAGCGCGAGGACCTCCTCTCAAGTCGTGGGACCGACAGGCGCAGCGGGAGCCCCGGCTTTATGCGCCCCGGCGCCCGCCGCCCAGCTGCTCGCTCAGGATGACATCAAGTCACCTCCCCCTCCAGCCCGCACCTCCCCGCGGGCAGGGGGCGGGGCGGGGCTGCGTCAGGACCTCCCCGGGCCGCTGGGAGATGTAGTCCCCGCACCGCTTAAAGGGGGCTGCAGGCCGAAGGGTAGCCCCGCGGGCATCCGGGGACAAGGCCGAGGCAGAGTGGGGATGGGGTCCGAGTGGTGCTGAGCTCCCAGGTCCCGGAAGGGAGACTGCAGGGGGCGGGGGGAGGGCTCGGAGTTTGCACAGGAAGCGAGGACTAATGACAGAAGGGGGCCCGATGCTCCGCCAGGCCCCAGGATCTGGCCTGCTCCAACCATTCCACCCCCAGGGGAACCCCACTCTCGTCCCAGAATGGCCACTTTGGAAACCGGCGCCGGGCTGGTTAATCGTCCGCCTGGGCCGGTGCCTGCTGGGAAGGGTGTGGCGCACCCCAGGCTGCCGGGAAATGCAGTCCATCCTCAGGCCTGCAGTCCCCCTCCCACCTCTTGCTGTCTATGGTGACATCATGGACTGGGGTTTAAAGGGCCAGCCTTGGAGTGGCAAAGCATCAGAGCTGGAGGTGTCCCTGGCACTGACGCCACCCCTCCAGGCAAGCTGGACGCCCCGACAGACCTCCCAGCCCCTCTTGTTCAAAAGCCTGTGCAGAGTACCCCAGGCACAGGTGGCATTCCAGGAGTTGGGCGTTCCTGCCAGAGGTTCCCAGCCTGCAGGTCCCTTCACCCCTTCCGAGAACCCTGGACCCCAATACCCTGTATACTCCCGGATTCCATCCCTCTACACTACACTGTGAAATCGCCACTCAGAAGTTTTGTTTTTTTTAAATATATTTTTATTTATTTCAGAGAGGGAGGGGGAGAGAGAGAGAGAGAAGAGAGAAACATCAATGATGAGAAGGAATCATTGACTGGCCCCTTCCTACACATCCCTACTGGGGATTGAGCCCGCAACCTGGGCATGTGCCCCGACCAGAATTGAATCGTGACATCCTGATTCATAGGTCTATGCTCAACCACTGAGCCACACCGGCCAGGCGCTCCCCAGAAGTTTTGCCTGGATGAACAATTAGCTGGTCCATATGAGCAGCATGAGTGGTCAGTGAGAACAAACAATGAAGTCAGGGAGGGGTCTGGAGGCTGGGGCCCTTTTTGGAGTCTTCCCCACCCTGCCTTGGGCCTTGGTGACCACTCAGTGCTCCATTGCAACCACCCAGCCATCTTCCCTGTTGCATAGGGAGCCTCGGTGCCCAAAGGTGCCCACCTGCTAGAGCAACAGAAAGCCGAGGCCCCAGTTTAGCCAGACTGGGATCCAGGACTACCCCACTAGAGAGCTGGCCAGTGATCCCCTTGCTCAGAAGTCTTCACCAGGCTTGTTCATCTGGCCCTTCGTGTCCTCATCTGTCAACGGAAACCCTTAATCTTCTCTTGCCCAACTCCCAGGCTTAGAAGGTGAAGTCTCTCCCACATCCCTGCAGGAAAAACTGGGGGAAGCCCTAGCCAGGTAGCTTAGCTGGTTACAGTGTCATCCTGATACGCCAAAGTTGCAGGTTCCATCCCCAGTCAGGGTACATGCAAGAATCAACCAATGAAGAGAAAGAAAAAAATATAGAAATGGGACTACATCAAACTAAAAAGCTTCTGCACAGCAAAGGAAACCGTCATCAAATTGAAAAGGGAGACTGGCTGATGTAACTCGGTGGCTGAGCGTTGACCCATGAACCAAGAGGTCATGGGTTCAGGGGCACATGCCTAGGTTGCTGGCTCCATCCCCAGGAGGGGGTGTGCAGGAAGTGGCCAATAGATGATTACAACTCAACACCAGAATCCAGTTAAACAATACAATTTTTAAAATGGGGCCTGGCCTGCATGGCTCAGAGATTGAGTGTTGACATGTGAACTAGGAGGTGACAGTTTGATTCCCGGTCAGGGCACATGCCCGGGTTGTGGGCCCCATCCCCACTGTGTTCGTGTGTGTAGGAAGCAGCTGATCACTGATTCTCTCTCATACTGATGTTTCTATGTCTCTCTCCCTTTCCCTCTGAAAACAATAAAAATATTTTTAAGCTCTAGCTGGTTTGGCTCAGTGGATAGAGCATTGGACTGCAGACTGAAGGGTCTTGGGTTCAATTCCAGTCAAGGGCACATGCCTGGGTTGTGTGTAGGAGGCAGCTGATCAATGATTCTCTCTCATCATTGATGTTTCTCTCTCTTTCCCTCTCCTTTCCTCTCTGAAATCAATAAAACAATATTTTTTAAATAATAAAAATAAATTAATAAATGGGCAAAGGACTTGAATAGACACTTCTCCAAATAGGACTTACAGATGGCCAAGAGACATATGAAAAAATGTTCAAAGTCATTAATCATCAGAGAGATGCAAATTAAAACAATGAGGTATTGCCTCATACCTGCCAGAGTGGCTACCATCAATAAATCAACAAACAAGTGCTGGTGAGGATGTGAGAAAAAGGGAACCTAGTACGCTGCTGGTGGGAATGCAGACTAGTGCAGCCACTGTGAAAAACAGTATGGAGTTTCCTCAAAAAATAAAAAATGGAGCCCTGACTGGTTTAGCTCAGTGGATAGAGCATCAGCCACACGGACTGAAGAGTCCTGGGTTCAATTCTGGTCAAGGGCATGTACCTTGGTTGTGGGCTCAGTCCCCAGTAGGGGGCGTGCAGGAGGCAGCTGATCAATGTTTCTCTCACATTGATGTTTCTAACTCTCTATACCTCTCCCTTCCTCTTTGCTATAATTCTTAAATGCACTTACCATTTAGTATGACAAAGAACATCGGGAATCATTGCACTACTGTGAGTGATTCGTGATGGCTTTGGTTAAATATTAATATACTAGAGGCCTGGTGCACAAAAAATTTGTGCACTCGGGGGGGGGGGGGGGTCCCTAAGCCCGGCCTAGGACTTCTCGCAGTCTGGGACCCCTCGGGGGATGACCACTTGCTGGCTTAGGCCTGCTCCCCGGGGGATTGGGCCTAAGATGGCAATCAGACATCCCTCTGGCAGCCCGGCAGCCCTCCGGGGATGTCCACTTGCCAGCGGGGAGCAGACCTAAGCTGCAGTCAGACATCCTTAGCACTGTTGAGGGGGCAGGAGAGGCTCCCACCACCACCGCTGTACTGGCAGCCATCAGCCTGGCTTGTGGCTGAGCAGAGTTCCTCCATGTGGGAGCTCACTGACCACAAGTGGGCAGCTCCTGCATTAAGCGTCTGCCCCCTGGTGGTCAGTATGTGTCATAGTGACCAGTCATTCCCAGTCTTTCTGCTGTTAGGGTCAGTTTGCATATTACCCTTTTACTATATAGGATAGAGGCCTGGTGCACGGGTGGGGCCTGGCTGGTTTGCCCTGAAGGGTGTCCCAGATCAGGGTGGGGGTCCCCACTGGGGTGCCTGGCCAGCCTGGATGAGGGGCTGATGGCTATTTTCAGGCTGCCCACACCCCCTTTAGGTTGGGTGTCCCCACTGGGGTGCCTGGCCAGTCTGGATGAGGGGCTGAGGGCTGTTTTCAGGGTGGCCAAGCCGGCGACAGAAGCTCCCAGCCTCTCCTTTTTTTCTTTTTTTTTATTCTGGGATTTATTTATCTTCTATAATTGAAACTTTGTTGCCACTCCAGCTCTGAGGCCACGGCCTGCTGAAAGCAGGTATCTGGGGTTTGTTTAGCTTCTATAATTGCAACTTTGTTGCTTAGAGTGGAGCTCAGAGCCAGGCCGCGGCAGGTGGGGAACCTTGGCTTCCTCCATCACTGGAGCAAGCAAGCCTCCTGCTCGCTTCAGCTGCGTGGCTGCTGGCCACCATCTTGGTTGGGTTAATTTGCATATCCTGCTGATTAGCCAATGGGGAGCATAGCGGAGGTATGGTCAATTACCATGTTTGTCTATTATTAGATTAGACTAGATATAAATTAAGAAAGGAACTGCCATTTGACCCAGCGGTCCCACTTCTGGGAATATATCCTAAGCACCCCAAAACACCAATCAGAAAGAATATATGCACCCCTATGTTCATAGCAGTGTTATTTACAATAGCTAAGAAACAGCCCAAGTGCCCAGCAGTAGATGAGGGGATAAAAAAGCTGTGGTTCATTTACACAATGGAATATATGCAGCTATAAAAAAGAATGGTCCCTTATCCTTCCTGACAGAGTGGATGAACCTGGAGATTATTATGCTAAGTGAAATAAGCCAGAGGAAGACAAGTATACATGATCTCACTTAATGATCAAAATAAACTGGTGAACAAAATAGGTCCAGAGACATGGATGTATGGACAGACTGACAGATCTCAGAGGGAAGGTGGGCGGAGGGGACAGGAGGAGATTAACCAAAGAACATATATGCATATTTTCACAGCCCATGGACACAGACAATAGTGTGGTGAAGGCCTCGGGTGGGGTGGGGGATGGGTGGAGGAAGGCAAAGTAGGGGGGAATAGAGGACATCTGTAATACTGTCAATAATAAAAAGTAAATAAATAAAAGGATCAACCAATGAACGCATAAATAAGTGAAACAACAAATCATGTTTCTCAAAATCAATAAAGAAGAAGGAGAAAGCACAGGGGAGGGCGAGCCCATGGAGCCTTCCACAGCCAAGTAGATCCCAACCCCAGAGAGGGGAAGGCTTTGCCCATGGTCACACAGGCCGTCATCAAAAGACCCCGTAGCCTCAGCCTCAGTCAGGAGGGTGTCAGCTCCAGGCCCCCGCAGGGTATGTCCTGGGCTCAGTGTCAGGCTGGCAGTGGGGGATTGGTGCTTTGTACAGAGGGGTGCTCACTCCGAGGACCGAGGACCAGAGGACTGAAGGGTGGGGACAGACATAAGACTTCCTGCAAGAAGTGGCATTTGAATTGGGTGTCAAAACAGATACTATGTCACCTGGTGTTGGGGTCCAGCCCCAGCAGGTCCAGGGGTTCCCCATAGGTGTGGACGGAGTCGGCGAAGAAGGAATGACATGGAGGCAGCATTCAGTTGATCAGCATGGTTGGGTTCTCTCGCCTGGTTCTATCCAGGATCTCTAGCCAGGTTCTGTCCAGGTTCTCTAGCCATGTTCTCTTGCTAGGTTCTCCAGCCAGGTTCTGTTCAGGATCTCCAGCGAAGTTCTGGTGTTTATTGTCTTGTTACATCTGTATTTATACCAGTTGATTTTAATCTTGTCAATTTCTATTGCAAAGGTTAGGGCATTTCTTATCTCCATTCCAGGGAGTAAAGATTATGTAGCTTAAGGGTGATTGTTCGTAGTTAAAGTGATTAACTACCCGCCTGGCACTTAGTTAAGGGGTTTTATCCCCTCCCTAACTTCAGGGAAAAATCCCTACCTGGGGAAACAACCTTTCTCAGAGAGGTTAAAACACATAGCGCTAAGGGGAGCAAACATATTAAGAACAGTATGCTATATACGGCAGGCCCCTTGAAACATATGCTGTGCAGATGCTTCTTTCCTGCAGCGACTGTGTCAAGCAGCAAGGATGGACCAGCTTCCGGCAACCTGGGAGGTGCAGATGAAAATCTTTTGCATCACCTTTATTGAGATATCACTTTATTTTATCCCATAACATTCATTCATTTTGTTGTTTAATGGATATAGAGAATCGGTTTTGCAAGATGAAAAAGTGCTGGAGACTGGTTGCACCACAATGTGAATACATTTAGCATTACTGAATTATACGCTTAGAAATGGTTAATGCTGTAGCCGGTTGTTCAGTGGTTAGAGCATCAGCCCTAGGACTGAAGGGTTGCCGGTTCGATTCGGGTCAAGGGCATGTACTAGTACCTCATTATTCTAGTCAAGGGCATGTACCTCATTGCAGGCTCGATCCAAGGCCCTGGTCGGGGTGCATGCAGGAGATAACCAAACCCTCTCTCTGTCTCTCCCCCTTTCTTCCACTTTCTCTAGAAATCAATGGAGAAATGTCCTCAGGTAAGAATTAACAGGCAAGAGAAGAAATGGTTAAGATGGTAAAATTTGTTATGTGTATTTTAAACAAGATGCCAATTCAAGGTCCTCCACCCTGGACCAAGTCAAAAGTCACAGCCCCTAGCTATCTTCTCTGATCCCTTCCACACCCATCCTCCTCTCACTGACGGAATCCCAGAGGGACTCCTGCTGGGTGTGCCCTGCCTGGGGAAGGGAGCACCTCCCCCGGGAGCCCCTGAGGCCTAGCACTCGTCCTTTGTCTGGTGAGTTCCCACCTAGTCCAATGAGGGGCGTCTCCCAGGAGCCCCACAGAGCCCGGCCCTCTCCCTTTTCTTTCTCTGGGCGGGAACGTTGGCTCATCTTTCTTCAGACCCCTTGAGTTCTCCGGGTCCAGTTGTCCAATAAAAGCTCCCTAATGCCTGGCCTGGAACTGCATCCCAGAAACACCCCTATGTGTGCCCCAATACCACCTTCCCCCCTGAGAGAAAATCACACCCTGTACCTTGGGAGTATTTGTCATTCTCACATTCAGCTCCTACTCCAGGGCCGGGCCAGGCTGTGGGATCATTATGTCTTGGAGTTGGATTTCCGAGGAGCTCACAGGCTGTGTCTGGGGAGGCGGCAGGAAGGGCCTTTGTACCCCTCTGAGTCCTGTCCACTCTGCTGTGATGCAGACACTGCACTGTCCTGGCCACAGAGCAGCGGTTCCCAACCTTTTCTTTCCACGCCCCACCTCAGCATCTCTAAAATCCTGATGCCTCGCCCCCTGTGACATATAATTCCTATTATTCAAAAAGTGAACTCCTATTCACGTGGTGGAAGCCTAAAAGGCCATTCACTTGGTCTAAACAAGCTTCCAAAGAACATGGCATCCATGAAAGAGAAAAACAAAAGAACAAAAAGAAAGTTGAAGTACTGAGGAAGAAATCACTAAGAAATTGTTAAAAAAAAAAATAGTAATATGAAGTGATATGAAAAATAGCAAATAAAGTTTCAAAACATATAATAGAGAACTGAAATGCATACATATGTCACAATATATATTTACATACTGTATATGAGGCCCCTAGAACCATAAGAAATGCAAAAAAAAAATCACTGTTAATAACGCATTCTCGAATTGCCCCCCTTAAAAATCAAATTGCCCCCCCTGTGGGGCGTTTTCCCCCCTGTTGGGAACCACTGCCCTAGAGGGAATCAGATGAGGAATAGATTCACAGCTCACAGGCACCCCTCTAAGAGACAGCTGTGGCTCCCAGTCAAGTTACAATGAGAGACAGATGTGAGGGCAGCTTCACTAGAGAGAAGCCGGCCTGGAGAAGCTGCTGCCCCAGATTCGGGGCCTAAATATTGGGCACGGTCCTGTGTCCTCCACCTTTGCACATGGTGCACCCTATCCCCACTGCAGGGAAGTGGTCGTCCCCGCTGGCCGGGACACAAGGACAGCATTCGCTCGTCTCCGGAATATGCGCTTCTATTCCCACTGCCTTTGGGATCATCCACTCTCTCCGCAGGCACTTAGGCACGCAGTCTGTTTTCCTCGCCTGTAAGACGGGATATTAATAGCGTCTCTGTGAGCAGCGGGGAAGAGCCGATGAGGTAATGCAAGTGCAGTGACAAGCCCAGAGCCCAGGACATCACACAGGCTCAACTCATAATGTCTAATTTTTAAAAATATTTTTTTATTGATTTCAGAGGGGAAGGAAGAGGGAGAGAGAGAGATAGAAACATCAATGATGAGAGAGAATTACCGATCGGCTGCCTCCTGCAGACCTCCTATTGGGGATCGAGCCTGAAACCCGGGCATGTGCCCTTGACCAGAATTGAAACTGGGACCCTTCAGTCCGTAGGCCGATGCTCTATCCACTGAGTGAAACCAGCTAAGGCATTATTTTTATTATTATCTATTTAATAAACATTTGATGAACACAGCAGTGCCCCTGCTCTGTCATGGGGACAGGCAGATCTATTGAATCATTCTATAAGCATTTCCAAGTGGCCATCCTATTAGCCTGCCTCCTTGAGTGGGGCCTTCCCAGTGTCTCCCAAAGTTCTCCTGGAGGCTAGTCCTCAATCCCTCTCCGGACTCCTCCCTCCTACTCACCCAACCCCGGGTGACAGGGGCGAAACCCCGCTCACAGATTCAGGGAGGAGCAGTGACTTGCCTGAGGCCGCATAGAACTCGGCCTGGCATCCAGGTCTCTGCCCCTTGGCCAGGGGAGTTGCCCTTGCTTCAGACTGGCTTTTGCCATTAGATTGCAGTTAAGTGCATCTCCCTAGCAAGGCTAAAGTAGAATTACAATGTCCTCTGGGTACCTCTAGGTGCTTGACCCACCCTGTAGAGCAGGAATCTGCAAACTTTTTCTGTTAAAGGCCAAAAAATTAATCCTTTAGGCTTTGCAGGCCTCCGTCTCAGGTACTCAACTCTGCTGCTGGAGCAAGAAAGCAGCCTTAGACAGTTCTTAGTCAAATGAGCATGGCTGTGTTCCACTAAAACGTTTTTTAAAAGAAAAATGTTAAATGTATTTATTGACTTGAGAGAGAGAGAGGCAGAAACATCGATTTGTTGCTCCACTTATTTATGCATCTAATGGTTGCTTCTTCTATGTACCCTGACAGGAGATCAAACCTGGAATCTTGGCTTATCAGAAGGATGCTCTAACCAACTAACCTGACCAGGACCCACTAGAGCAGTGGTTCTCAGCCTTCTGGCCCTTTAAATACAGTTCCTCATGTTGTGACCCAACCATAAAATTATTTTCGTTGCTACTTCATAACTGTAATTTTGCTGTTATGAATCATAATGTAAATATCTGATATGCAGGGTGGTCTTAGGCGACCCCTGCCAAAGGGGTCGCGACCCACAGGTTGAGAACCGCTGCACTAAAGCTATTTATGAACACTGGCCTGTGAATTTTACATAGTTTCCAACTATTTAAACATGGAAAAACCATTCTTTGTTCACCAGCTGTGCAAAAACAATAGATCCCTACTCAAGGGATTTAGAATCCATTCTTTATTTAATTTTTGGATTAGAAATATGAAAAAAACTATTATTATTCCAAAGAGGGAATGGAATTCTGACCACCTGGAGAAGAAGGGAGGGTCAGTAAATCTGCCAAGCTTTTCGTGGGAGGAGTGGAAAAAGACCTTGGTGATGCACTCGCAGCAACCTTTATGTCTATTTTCTTACCAGTAAAATGGTGACTATACTCTCTATTTTATTTTTTTCTTTTATATACTCTCTACTTTATTCTATTTTTTTCTTTTATATACTCTCTACTTTAGAAGGTTGTTATTCGGGTTGAAAAAAATAAAGGATGGTAAAGCGTTTTGTAAATGCAAATGTTTGTTTACTTGTTTCTACCGTGCTGGGGCTCTCGTACTGACTTTATTTCCCTGAGAAGCTTTCTACGAAGTTTTATGAGACACTGTCCCTTTAAGTCGTACCCAACAACTTCAAGTAATTGGGAGAGTCAGCACATGCGCATTCCTCTGCGGGGATGGCACCTCCAAATCTTCCCCGGGAGCCTGTAGCAGGAAGGTTAAAGGTCCTCCCCCTTAGAATTTATACGCAGGCGTAAATCTAGATTGGGAGCATTATATCACGCAGAGCGCCCAGTCCTTTTTTGGCGCCTGAAGGCTCCGCCCCCCTCGGCCAATCAGTAGGCTTCGCCCTCTGCAAGGACCAATTGCGGTGAGCGTGGGGGGCGTGGCCGAGCGCCCCGGGGCGCGGCCTGGCGCTGTGTGAAGCGGCGGGGCAAACCCGAGGCTCTAGTGAACCCAGCAGCCGCGGCGGGCGGCGGGCGGCCAGCGCAGGCGGCCGGGGCTCGGCGGTCTCCGAGATGTCACGATGGCTGTGGCCATGGTCGAACTGTGTGAAGGAGCGCGTCTGCCGCTACTTGCTGCACCACTACTTGGGTCACTTCTTCCAGGAGCACCTCAGCCTGGACCAGCTCAGCCTCGATTTGTACAAGGGCAGCGTTGCCCTGCGGGATATCCACCTGGAGATCTGGGTGAGGAGCCAGGCCCGAGCCCGGGGGGGCGGTGGGGGGCCCCGGGCTGCGGCGACTCGAGGCTCCCGGCGAAGGGGTCGGGCCGAGGGACCAGGTACCGGGCGTGTTGAGGTCGTGGAAGTCCGGCCCTTTTCAGGCGTCAGAGGGACCCGGCTGGTCGCCTCCAGAGCGGGAAGGGGTTCCTTGCGGCCACTTCTCAGGAGGAGAGACTGAGGCCGGGGGGAGGGTTGTCACTTGGCGGAGAGACGCCGGGGTCAGCACATTGAGTCTGGGCCTGATTGGAGGAGTATGGTGCCGAGGGACGAAGGAGAGGGTGAGGTGGGAGCGGAGGACGAGGGGTGCCGGTAGGGCCAGGCCAGGGTAGGGGCAGAGTTGCAGCCATGCAGCTGGACAGAGGAGACTGTCAGGGGTGCGCAGTCCTCCGAGGACACCTGTGGGGAAGGTACCCTGACCTCCTGACCCTACAATCCCGGGCCCAGTGGGTTGGGTTCGCCTCCGGATGTGGATGTCAACAACCGCGTCAGCGCCCGTGTTGATCAACACCTCGTGTGACTGCTGCCGCGCTGCCTACTTCCTGCTTTGGGGAGAGTGGGAGGGTCAAGTTTGGGGAGGGGATTGTCGATTAGCCTCCCCACCTGGAGGGAAGCCCCCAGGGCAGGGGGGAGAGGTCTGGCCCCAGGCAGGAAGCCGGCAGGGGAGATGCTGGGAGCTAGAGAGAGGTAAGGTCTGGGTCTGACCTGAGTCTGGGGGCGGTGACTCAGCTCAGCTGACCTGGAAAGTTGCAAAGGAGCCACCAATCGGAGGCACCAGCCCAGGGCTGGCACTGGATGGGCATGGGGGCAAGGGCTGCTCAGTTTTCTGGCTGGGCACAGTGCAATCTGGGCAGGGAGCGCTGGGCTCTAGAGGTAGGCAGGTCTTCCTGGGCGCATGTGGAGTAAGTGAGGTCCCCTGAACCTAGAGTTGGGGGGGGCGGGGGCTCCCATAGCCGCTTGCCTGTGAGTCCCAGTGCAGGAAGCCTTTTCAATCGATCGATCGCTAAGCTGCCTCTTCCTGCTTCTAGTCCCAGGAAACACTCCTTCCCCACCCAGCCCTGTCAGATTGAATTGGTTCCTACCTAGTTTCGCCCTGGGGGGTGGGGGATGCAGGTGCTTGTTCAATAGCAGCCCCTCCTCCCAGCTGCTCTGCCTGCAGCTCTACCTTGAAGACCCCAGTGGAAGCCTGGGGACCCTGAGATGGGATGAGGAGAAAGGTCAGGGTCCCAGGGACACTATTCCCCCATCGGTGGGAATAGGGGGTTCACCTGTGCCTTAGAGAGAGGTACCGCTACACCACGTGTTTGGAGTTGGGGGGCATCCCCTCAGCTCAGGTCAGGCCCATGCTTGTGTCTGCTTGACCAGAGTTCGTGGGGTGCCACTGCACCTCCTGCCAGGCCTTTACTATGAATGTGTTGCTCCCAAGCCTGGAACACGCCATCTTCTAGCCCCTCCTCCTGGCTTTCTCCTCCTCATCCTTCAGCTCCCCCCTCCCCTGGCTTAAAATATTGGGCACATTAGGTGATGCAGTGATTGGGCCACAAGGAGGGATCAGCATGAGCAGAGGTGGGCCTTGTGGGTAGCATGTGGAGATCTGGGAGCGCGGGGCTGCTCTCCAAGGTAGAGCAGACAGGCAAGGGAGACAGCGGCCGGGAGACGCCGGTGTGGGGTTTCCTGAGCCAGCTTTGCCCCCCGGGTTTTGCAGTCTGTGAACGAGGTGCTGGAGTCCATGGAATCGCCGCTGGAGCTGGTGGAAGGCTTTGTGGGCTCCATCGAAGTAGCCGTGCCCTGGGCCGCGCTGCTCACAGACCACTGCACCATTCTCGTGTCAGGCCTCCAGCTCACCCTGCAGCCCCGCCATGGCCCAGGTGAGGGCAGGGTAAGGCTGGGGCAGGAGCGGGAGAGCCAGTGGTGGGAGTGGGCCTGGGCACTCCAGCTGACCGGGCCTCCTCGCAGGACCAGGGCCTGCTGACTCGCAGAGCTGGGCCTCGTGTATGACCACCAGCCTGCAGCTGGCTCAGGAGTGCCTGCGGGATGGGCTGCCTGAGCCCTCCGAGCCGCCACAACCCCTGGAGGGCCTGGAGATGTTCGCCCAGACCATCGAGACTGGTAAGCCGGCCCCGCCAGGCCGCCGCGTGACCCCATGGGAGAGCTCTGCCTGCCCTGAGACCCTTCTCACCCCTCAGTGCTGCGAAGGATCAAGGTGACCTTCCTGGACACTGTCGTGAGGGTGGAGCACTCACCGGGCGACGGGGAGCATGGTGTGGCAGTGGAAGTCCATGTGCAGAGGTAGGGGTCTGCCTGGCCGGTGCCTGGCATGAGGGAGAGGGAGCGTGAGGGCTATCAAATGGCCTTGGCCCTGACCCCACCCCCAGCCTAGGCTCCTGGGAAGTGGCAGAGCAAATATGGGTGGGCCTGGGCAGTGGCCACAGCAAGGGGGAGGTGGGCGGGAGTGAGTCCAGGTGGTGAAGGTGCAGAGTGGCAGGGGTGAGGGGGTGCCAGGGATCAGGTTACATGCTGAGGTTTGGGGAGCAAGGACTGGCTGTGGAGGTGCAGGATGGTGTGGCTGTGGTGGGGCAGCTCCATGACCCCAGACCCCTAGAACAGAATGCTGTGCAGGCAGAGGGGCTCCACACCGGGGGACGGGGTGGGGGGGAGGGCAGGGAAAAGGCTGACCCTACGCTCCCCAGACTAGAATACTGTGACGAGGCAGTGCGAGACCCAAGCCAGGCGCCCCCAGTGGATGTTCACCAGCCTCCTGCTTTCCTGCACAAGCTGCTGCAGCTGGCGGGAGTCTGCCTGCGCTTCGAGGAGCTTCCCCGACAGGTGGGCCAACTCTGATCCCACAGTCTCTGCCTCCTTCTAATCCCTGCCCTCGGTGCCCTTGACCCCTCTGCCCCTCCATCCCTTCTGACCACTCTGTTGTCATCTTCTTGACCCCTCCCCTCTTACATCCTCTTGCCTCCCAGGAAGGATCCCCAGATCCCCCCTTGCAGGTCGGCAGCTGCTCAGGGTACGTGGAGCTGACAGTGAAATTGAAGCAGAACGAGGCTTTCCCAGGCCCCAAGGTGAGTGTTTGGGCCCTTGGGGAGGAGGGAGCGTGCTCCTCCCAGAATGCTCAGCAGTTTTTATCCTCCCTGTGACAAGGTGGGGGTCGCTGAATGGGGGAAGTTACTGCCTTCTTGGCAACTGGAGAAACTGAGGCTCAGAGAGGTCAAGGGTCACAGCTAGTTGGTGAGAGAGCTTAGCCGGGCAACTGGCTTCCTGCATCCTCAGGATGAGCACAGCTGGTAGTGGTTCTCAGGGGTTGGTGGGCAGGTGTGGGCTCCAAGGTTGCTCCCTCTGCCCCCAGCTGGAGGTGGCCGGGCAGGTGGGCTTCTTGCACCTGCTCCTGACCCCGCGGCAACTCCAGCAGCTCCAGGACCTACTCAGTGCCATGAGCCTTGCAGGTGAGGCCGATGGGCAGTCCTGGGGATGGGATGGTTGGAGAAGTGCCAGCCAGGCTGGACTGACACCAGGAAGTGTCCTCCCTTACAGACTCCAAGTCCCTGGTCGACAAGCTGAACAAGAGCCGCCCGCTAGGTGCTGAAGACCTGTGGCTAATTGAACAGGACCTGAACCAGCAGCTGCAGGCAGGGGTGGTGGCTGAGCTCCTCAGCCCAGACCCCCTAACCAACCCCCTTGTCAACCTGGACAGCAATGGTGGGTGTGGGGCCTGACCCGGCAGTTGGTGGAGTAGTTAGTGTGGGTGCAGGAGTCGGTGCCAAGCCCACTGTCCCTGACCCCTTGCCTGGCCCGCAGACCTCTTCTTCTCCATGGCGGGCCTCACGAGCAGTGTGGCCTCGGCCCTCTCTGAGCGCTCCCTCTCCGACGTGGACCTGGGCTCCTCTGTGCACAGTTACATGACCCCTCGCCGGCTCTCATTCCAGGGCAACCCAACTGGTGAGTGCTCCAGGGGCAGGAGGAACTGGAAGAGGCCTTGGTGCTGGTGTGGTCTCCCGAGCGCCCAGGAGGCCTCTGGTGGTGCAGTGACAAAGCCTGGGTTGTAGAGTCAGTGGTCGTGGGTGGGCACTTCAGCTCTCCCAGACTGTTTCCCCTTCCGTGAAACGGGGGTAGTGAGAGCTGCGTGGCCGGACTGTGTGTTTTGGCCGATGTTTATTGAGAGCCTGTGTGTGTCAGGTACTGGGCTGAGTGCTCCCAGTTGCCTCCAGTCCTCCCCGTTCCCTAGAGAGGGTTGATTGAGCCTGGGCTCAGTTCCTGGCATAACGAAGCTTCGTATCTCCCCTGCCTGGCAAGCGTCCTACCAGAGCCACAGTCCAGCTGGGCCCATGAGCTCTGGGAGCCCCTGGTGAAGCCTCTGTCCCCTCAGGCAAGACGGCCCTCACGTCCCGTCCGGACACCATGCGCCCTGACTCACTACTGAAGATGACCTTGGGGGGCATGACCCTGACCTTGCTTGAGACACCCGCCCCGTCTTCCGGACCACCTGACCTCACCACCCATTTTTTTGCCGAGTTTGATGCTGCCAAGGATGGGCCTTTCAGCTCCCGTGACTTCCAGCATCTCCGACCGCGCTTCCAGAGGGCCTGCCCCTGTAGCCATGTCCGGTACAAGCCCAAGGCAGGGGCCTGAGGAGAGACTCCCTGAGCCCTGCAGTGCCCCCCTCTGACGCCAGCTTCTTCCCGGCAGGCTGACGGGGACGGCTGTGCAGCTGTCCTGGGAGCTGCAGACGGGCCGGGGCCGCCGGACCACCAGCACGGACGTGCACTTCGGGCAGCTCGAAGTGCTGGAGTGTCTGTGGCCCAGGGGCACTTCGGAGCCCGAGTACACGGAGGTGAGGGCCAAAGGCAGGTGTGTGCGGGCAGGGCCTGGAGGTCGAGGTGGACGCCAGGGCTCGGCCTCAGCCTCTTGCCTCCCATGTCCCATCCCAGATCCTGAGCTTCCCCAGCAGGCAGGACACCCAGGCCTCGGCTCAGCCCTGTGCCCACCTGCGCCTCACACAGACCCTGCGCCGTCTGCCCAAGGTAACCCACCTGCCTCCAGGCCTAAAGGCCCTTGACTGTTTCCTGTGGTGCCTTGACCACACCCCCAGCCCCAGGCTCCCGGTACCTCCTTCCCTCTACCTTTCTCCTGTGCTCCGAGCAGAGCACGCCTCCCCATCCGGGGGCCCTTGGATCCATCTGGACCTGTACATGCTGTTTTCTTGGCCTGGTTGCCCCTCCCTGGCGCATCGTGGCGATGCCCTGCTGGCCTCTGGGGCGGCGAATGGTGGGTGGCTTTTATTAAGCAAGCACCATCGTCCACCTCCGGCAGGTGGTGGTGGTCTCCAGGGTCCCCAGCCCCAGCTCTTCTCACAGCTGGGAGGGCTCTGTGTTCTGTTTTTGCTCAAGGGGACCCCTCCCCATCCTGCCCTCGCCCACCCCACAGCCCTTGCTGACCTGAATACCCTCAACTTCAGAGCCGATCCCGGCACACAGCTGCCTGCCATTGCCACTCAGAACTGGCCCTGGCCCTGGCCGACTTCCAGGCGGACCTGGAGCTGGGGACCCTGGACCGGCTCGCTGCTCTGCTGCACCTGGCCACCAGTACCTCCCCCGAGCCACCTGCCGGCCTGCTGGTAAGATGCCCAGCTAAGGCTGGGAGTGGGGCACAGTCCCCCGGCTCGCCATCACCGTGCTGGGGGCCGCGGCGGCAGCATGACCCCCACATCCTCTCACAGATGGAGTCCCCGCCAGCTGCCAAGCAGGAGACAGTGGTGCAGCTGTCGGCACCCCGGGCCACACTTCGGCTGCACTTCCCCATTGCCGACCTGCGGCCCGAGCGGGATCCCTGGGCAGGCCAGGCTGTGCGGGCTGAGCTGCTGCGGCTGGAGCTGAGTGAGCCCCAGTTCCGGTCGGAGTTGAGCAGTGGGCCTGGCCCCCCAGCCCCCACCCGCCTGGAACTTACCTGCTCCGACCTCCATGGTGAGAGCCCCTGGGAAACAGCGTGTGGGGCAGGGGCTCAGGCCCTGGGAGAGAGAGGCTTAGGGCTAAAGAGGCTGGATCATGGGAGCAGACCTGGGCCCGGCCTCACCAGCTCTGGGCACCGGTATTGCCTGTCGGGCCTGCTCTGGGCAGCAGAGTGGACCCGTTTTCCTTGTCCTGCTGCAGACCGGCACAGGTGGGCATGAGACAGGCACAGGTCTGTGAACAGTGAAAGACAGGCACCTCTGACTCCACCTGGCATTGGGGAAGGAATGGGGAAAGGCAGAGTGACCCCCTATCTTTCCCCTTTCCCCTCAGGCACCTACGAAGATGGAGAGAAGCCACCTGTCCCCTGCCTGCGAGTCTCCAAGGCCCTAGATCCCAAGGGCTCTGGTCACACGTACTTTCTGCCCCAGTAAGTGGGGCTTTGCAACTGAGGGTGGCGGGAGGCCACTTGGAATCAGGGGCCAGGGGTGCCCTGCAGACCAGTGACAGGCCTGTGCCCCGGCAGGGTAGTGTTGACCCTGAACCCCCAGGTCAACAGCGCACAGTGGGAAGTGGCCCCAGAGAAGGAGGAGGAGCTGGAGCTGTCTGTTGAGAGTCCGTGTGAGCTGCAGGAACCCGAGCCCTCGCCCTTCTCCTCCAAGAGGACCATGTACGAGACGGAGGAGGTGAGGCCTGGGACCCTGCGTCTTGTGGAAGCCACATGGTGGCTTTGGGCCGGGGGCAAGGACTACTTTGGGCACCAGGTGACGTGACCCAGCACCGGCGAGAACTTCGTCTCTGCCATCATCTCGTGTCGATGGGGAGTCGGGAGCACGCCAGCTCGGGGGGCCTGGAAGTGAGGGCAGAGTCGGGAGATCGGGACCCCGTCCCTTATTGGCCGTGTGCTTTAGGCCTGGGGTCCTCTCTGAAGGTGCTGAGGGGTACGTCTGGGTTTGAATCCAGGCTCTGCTGTGCAGTGGCCCTGTCATCTCAGCTTATTGCCTAACCTCTTGGAGGACATGGGTGCTGGGCAGGACCAGCTTCCTCATCTAGAAAGTGGGCACAGTGGCCTCTCGCAGGCCTGTCCTGAGAATAAAGGAATTAACATACGTGAGGCCTCAGAGCAGGATTGGCATGAGGCCAGCACTTCACACGAAACGGCTGTCACCCTAGCAGAGAGGGGCTCATGTGAATGAGTCAATGAGAACGAAGGGATGACCCTGGCCAGTGGGGCTCGGTTGGAGCGTTGTCCTGTACACTGAAAGGTTGCAGGTTCGATTCCCAGTCGGGGCACATACCTAGGTTGCAGGTTCGATTCCCAGTCGGGGCACATACCTAGGTTGCAGGTTCAATATCCCAGTCAGGGCACATAGGGTAGGCACCCGATTGATGTTTTTCTCTCCCTCTCCCCTCCTCCCTCATCCTCTTTAAAATCAAACACATCCTTCCCTGAGGATTAGATTTAAAAATGTTTGAAAAGAAAGGATGAATGATAGGAGGTGAGGATGCGGCTCTCAGAGGCCTTTCCCGCCCCCCCACGTAGATGGTGATTCCTGGAGATCCTGAAGAGATGAGGGCCTTCCAGAGCCGGGCGCTGGCCCTGTCCCGCTGCAGCCTGGAAGTGGTCCTGCCCAGCGCCCACGTCTTCCTGCCCAGCAAGGAGGTCTATGAGAGCCTCTACAACAGGTGGCGATGCGGATGGGGTGGGGGGGGGGGTGACGGGGAGCCGGGCTGGGCCTCCCTGACAGCCACCATCCGCCTGCCTGTCTCAGGATCAACAATGACCTGCTCATGTGGGAGCCCGCAGACCTGCTTCCCACCCCTGCCTCCGCCCCTGCCACTCACCCTCCTGGCTTCCCAGGCCCCTCGGGCTTCTGGCATGACAACTTCAAGATGTGCAAGTCCGCCTTCAAGCTGGGTAGGAGGGACATCCGGTGGGGTCCTGGGCCCCCAAAGCTGGGCAGGGCCGGGGCGGCGCTTCCAGGGCTCCTTCCCACGTGGCTCCTTGATCTCACCCCAGACTCGGACTCGGACGAAGAGGATGCCCAGTTCTTCTCAGTGGGGGCATCAGGCACGCCGCAGGCCGCCCCCCGGCCCCCGAGCCCTCACTCCCAGAGTTCCTTCTCTACGCTGGTGACGGTGCTGAAGGGCCGCGTCACAGCCCTCTGTGAGACCAAGGTGAGGGCAGCCCTGGGCAGGCGAGCCCCTGGCTTCAGAGCTTCCGCTGGCAGGAGACCAAGACCAGTGTGAGCAGCGCCGAGCTGGGAATGTGGGAATCGGGCCCCAGTGGGGGCTGGTGGGGCCTGTCCAGCCAGAAACACTCACCTGACCCCACCCCCACCACCACCATCATACCCTGTCAGCCGCTTACTAGCACCTCCTGTGTGTAAGGCATCGTGCTAAGGGGTCCGAATGCACCACATGCTGCTGGAGGCAGGCTGGTCAGGGTGATGCTTCCCCTCTGGCAAACGAGACAAGTGCTGCCCTGGGCCTCCAGCGGAGTCTGGGTAGATGCTGAGCTGATCCTGGTTAGGCCAGGGCTCCGGGAGGCCCCTCACACCTGAGCGGGTGGGAACTGCTCTGTGCAGCTGCTGAGGCCAAGCCACATGCTCTGCCTGCAGGACGAAGGCGGGAGGCCCCTGGAGGCTGTGCACGGGGAGCTGGTGCTGGACGTGGAGCAAGGCACCCTCTTCAGCGTCTCCCAGTACCGAGGCCAGCCGGGGCTCGGCTACTTCAGCCTGGAGGCTGACAAGGCAACACTCTACCACCGAGGTGTGCGGCTGTGGGCCAGTTGTCAGGGCGTCTGTAGGGTCCATGGGCAGGGGCGGGGGCTTGCGGGAGGATGTGGTCCCTGGGTGGAGTGGGCGGTCAGCTCGCTTGGCCGGGGGCTCACCAGATGCCTCCCCAGCAACCGTGGATGACTACCTGCTGCCCATCCACCTGGAGCTGCCCAGCTTTACTCCTCCGGCCCAGCTGGTCCCCACCATCTATCCGTCAGAGGAAGGGGTGACCAAGTGGGGAGCCTCAGGCCGAAAGGGCCAGGCCCAGGCCCCCCACATGCTGTCCGCCGCTGTGCGCATCCACCTGGACCCCCAGAAGAACGTCAAGGTACAGCCACGCCTGCTTCTGCCTACCCATTGGCCGGGGCAGCTGCCTGCCTGGGGCATGGAGGGCTGGCTTCCCTGCTTGCTGACTGTGTCTCACCCCCAGGAGTTCCTGGTGACACTGCGGCTGTCCAGAGCTACCCTACGCCACTACATAACCCCGCCAGAACAGAGCTGGCACTCCCAGGTGAGCAAGCGTGGCATGGGCAGACAGGTCTCTAGGCTTGGAGGAGGCGGTGCCATGGGCATGGGGCTGGGCCGTACTGGGTGGGGGGTTAGAGGAGGGAAGAGGCTCCCCTATCTTCACCACCTCTCCCACCTCGGTCCCCAAAGCTGTTGGAGTTCTTAGATGTGCTGGATGACCCCGTGCTGGGCTACCTGCCCCCAACGGTCATCACTGTCCTCCACACACACCTGTTCTCCTGCGCCATGGACTACAGGTACCCAGGCTGGGCGGGCTGGGTGCCAGGGCGGGGGCAGGCTCTGGCATGTGTGTAAGGAGCCTGCCCCAGCTTCACTGTCTCCCCCAGGCCCCTCTACCTCCCTGTGCGTGTCCTTGTCACCGCCGAGACCTTCACCCTCTCCAGTAATATCATCATGGACACCTCCACTTTCCTGCTCAGGTACACAGCCCCTCCCTCCCAGGCTGGGCTGCAGCTGCCTCTCCCCCAGGGTGTTGTCTACCTGCTGTGTGTCCTCAGCCACTCTCTGAGCCTCTGTACATTCGGGTCATGATCCTTCCCTCACAATTGGTCCCGCCTTCCTGGATCTGCTGACCCCACTGCTGGGGGCTGTCCTGGGATAAGGATATGACAGGTGGAACACTAGGCCTCTGTAGTGCAACTCAAACAGTCAGAACTTGCAGTCCAAATGCCGGCAAATCACAGCCTGTCCGTGAACATGGCCTGTCCAACCTTTAAAGTCGCTCAAAGGATAACATTGAGAATACGGGGAAATGCCATGGCACAGTGTTTACTGAGAACAGTGAGACATAAAACGACATGTAGCCCTGGCTGGTTTGGCTCAGCGGATAGAGTCAGCCTGCGGACTGAGGATTCCCAGATTCGATCCTGGTCAAGGGCACAGACCTTGGTTGCCGGCTCCTCCCCAGCTGGGCCCTGGTCAGCATGTGCAGGAGGCAACCAATTAATGTGTTTCTCTCACATGGATATTTCTCTCTGTCTTTCCCTCTCTCTCCCACTCTCTCTAAAAATTAATGAAAAAATCTGTGCTTCTCTGTGTAGCTTCATAGAAAACACTGGAAGGAGATGTGTGTCAGAATTTGGGATTGGGAATTATGATTAGGAATTAGGGATTGTGTCTTTTTTATTGCTATACTGAGTCTAAACTATTTTAAAGGAGCTATGTTATGTTGCCACTAAAATAAGGACTTGCATAAAATAAAATAAATTTAAAAAAAAACTAGATTATATTAGAGGAATGGAGGCACAAGAGATCCCCTTGGTCTCTCCCCTTAAAAAATAAAATAAAATAAGGACTTGTTTTAAAAGAACAATGACTGTAGGAGGGAAAACAGGACCCTTCGTTCCCAGGGTTGCTGTGAGGCCCAGATGAGGCGGAGGAGCTAGAAGTGCTTGGGGAACAATAAGTTTGGGCCTGGGATGCGGGAGACCCGGCCCATTCTCCCCATAGTGCAGGTAACACCACGGCCAGAGGGCCCAGCACTAGCGTCTTGTGGGCTGGGGACCCGCTGAGGACGTCCATCTGCCTGTCTCTGGGCACCTGGCCCCTTCTCAGCCCTGTTCCCCACCAGGTTCATCCTCGACGACTCGGCCTTGTACCTGTCCGACAAGTGTGAGGTGGAGACCCTGGATCTGCGGCGAGGTGGGCAGGCCCGGGCCCCCAGCCACACACACAGCCGCCAATGTCCTCCCCCCCCTGATGGCCGTTCTCAGCACCCACACGCGCACACGCACAAGCCCCGATTGTCCCCTCTGGTGGCGGGTCGGGCTGCGTGGAGGAGCCAATAGGAATGTGTCCTCTCCTCTGCTTCAGATTATGTCTGTGTCTTGGATGTTGACCTCCTGGAGCTCGTGATCAAAACCTGGAAGGGGAGCAACGAGGGCAAACTGGTGAGCGCGCCCTCTCCCAGAGTCCCTGGCGCCAGCGCAGGGCAGGCGATCACCCTCTGCTTCTGCTCGGGCCTGGGCTCAGGTCATGGTCACTGCTGGCCCTTCCCAAGCTGGGCTGTGGGGATTGCTCTCCTGGGAAGGGCCGGCCCATCCTGGGTGTCCTTCAGTGTGAGTCCCGCCACTAGAGGGCAGCTGCAGGCAGGGCAACGGGAGTTGGGCAGCTTCCTCGCCTGTAGAATGGAGGTGACCGGCCTTGCCTGCCTGGCGGGGCCCAGGGCAAAGGAGACGGGCTCATGTAGCCTTTCTCTCGGGGGATTGCATCCGCTTCCTGGGGCAGCCCAGAGCCAAGCCCCTTCCGTTCTCTGGGCTCAGTGTGCTCATCCATTCAGCGGGTGGCGGGCAGGCTGAGCACCCCAGGGAGGCCTAGCCTGTCCTATCTGTGTGTGGAGAGGACAGAGCCGGGCTGATGGCACCCCTGCCCCATCCCCACAGAGCCAGCCTCTGTTCGAGCTGCGCTGCTCCAACAACGTGGTGCACATGCACACCTGTGCCGACTCCTGCGCCCTGCTGGTCAACCTGCTGCAGTACGTAACGAGCGCGGGCGACCTGCACCCCCCACCCCGGCCCCCCAGCCCCACTGAGATCGCCGGCCAGAAGGTACAGGTGAGGCCTGGCCACACAGGCCACCAGAGCTCTGCCTGGCCCCTCCCCTGCCGTAGTCCCCCAGGGACCTGGCATTGGGGGGAGCCCCGGGGCCTGCTCTCCCTCCTGGCACTCATTCACCCCTCCTCCCCTGCCTGGCCCAGCTCTCCGAGAGCCCCGCCTCCCTGCCCTCATGCCCCCCAGTGGAGACGGCCCTCATCAACCAGCGGGACCTGACTGACGCCCTCCTGGACACCGAGCGCAGCCTGCGGGAGCTGACCCAGTCTTCAGGTGGGCCGGGGCGTCTGGGGGGCACCGGACACAATCAGCACCGTGTCAGGCACCCCCAAACCAGCCTCTCTCCTACAGGTGGCACGCTCCCTCAGGCCTC
The DNA here is from genome assembly GCF_000147115.1 of Myotis lucifugus. Lineage (NCBI taxonomy): Eukaryota > Metazoa > Chordata > Mammalia > Chiroptera > Vespertilionidae > Myotis > Myotis lucifugus. The sequence continues at coordinate 145,010 of NW_005871610.1, read as the reverse complement.
GCCCGTGTCGGTCTACCTATTCCCAGGTGAACGGAGTGGGGCCCAGCTGCCCTTACCCCCTGTGGGGGTCCTTGCTGGAAGTTTGGGGTCCTGCTCAGAGGCCGAGGAAGGTGAAAAGGAAAACGAGGGGGATGGAGACACCCTGGACAGTGACGAGTTCTGCATCCTTGATGCGCCCGGCCTGGGCATCCCGGTACGCGGTGGGCAAGCTGGGTAGGGGCAGGACGTGGGAGAGAGTGGCTCAGCTCTGGGCCCTTCTAGAGATGGAGCTATGGGAGAGGCAGGAGGCTGGGAGGGTCTTCCTGGGGAGGCAGCCCTGAGCCTGGGCTTTGCAGGAGCTGGTGGGTTTCCAGAGGAGGAGAGGCATGCGTCCTGGGCAGGGGACTGGGACGTCAGAGTCGGAGGAGAGGGCAGGTGGTTAGCGGGAGGGCAAGGAGGACCATTTGGCTGCAAGGGTGCTGACCTCCGGGTCCCCAAGTACCAGTGGGAATGTCACATGCAAGCAAGACCCAGGTCCAGGGAGACAAGGCTGGCAGGTGCAAGGGACACTCAGCTCCATCCTAGACGGAGTATTCAGATACAGTGACCCCTGAAGGTCAGCTTCTGTCGGAAACGGGGAGGGAGAGGTGAAGAGGGAGGAACGGTGGGGGTGGCTTGGCCTGGGGAAGGCATCTGCGCCACACGTGTTCCCCTCCCTGCAGCCCCTGGATGGGGAGCCCGTGGTGACGCAGCTGCATCCAGGCCCCATCACCGTGCAGGACGGGCACTTCTCACGGCCGCTGGGCAGCACCGACCTGCTGCGGGCGCCTGCCCACTTCCCAGTGCCCAGCACCCGTGTGGTGCTGCGGGAGGTCTCCCTTGTCTGGCATCTCTATGGGGGTCGAGACTTTGGCCCCCACCCCAGTCACAGGTAAGAAGGAGAGAGAGCAGGTGGCAGCTGTGACAATGGGGTTCACCCCCCAGGAGAGGGGGCCTGGGCGGGGCTCCAGCCCTGACCTTCAGCAGCTGGAATCCTGAACCGTCCTCACCTTCCTGGCCTCGTTCTTCCTCTTTCCTTACCCAGCCACCTCCCAGGAGAGGGTCTCCCACACAGGCTGCAGGGCTGCTCAGAGAGGAGGGGTGAGGAAAGGATGTTCCCTGTGTCAGCTTGTCCCCTGTCCCTCTTCCCAGGGCAAGAGTTGGCCTCACAGGCCCCAGGGGCTCCCCTTCTCGCTGCTCTGGCCCCAACCGGCCCCAGAACTCCTGGCGCGTGCAGGGGGGCAGCGGGAGGCAGCACCAGGTCTTCATGGAGATCCAGCTCAGCAAGGTGAGCTGGGGGCTGGTGGCGGGGGCGGGCAGCAGCAGCCATCCCGTCCCTGCCACTCAGCCAGGGCTCCATGGCAACTACTTGGTGGAGGGAATTTTACAGATGTTTTGAGGATGCAAAGCTGACGTCCCTGGTGATGGAGAGGTTGGAGAGCGAGGGCTGGACCAGGGTTTATGCTTAGGGTGACGAGGCAGGTGGGAAGGCTGTGGGAATAGAGACGGATAGATTTGGGGAGGAGGTCAAGAGGTCACTTTGACTGTGTGGGTTTGAAACACCTGTGGGATGGCCACATAAAGATGTCCTGGCGGCAGCCGCGTGGGTCTGAGATGGAGCTGTGCGCAGGGAGGTGGCTGGGAGAGGAGGGGCCCGGGGTGAACCCCTCTGTCCGTGTCCGGGCCCTGCTGACCTGGCTCCGGCCTCCATCCTCCCACAGGTCAGCTTCCAGCATGAGGTGTACCCTGTGGAGCCGGCCCCAGGCCCCGTGGCCCCAGGCAAGGAGCTGGAGGAGCAGCCGCTGTCCCGGCAGGTGTTCATCGTGCAGGAGCTGGAGATCCGGGACCGGCTCCCCTCCTCGAAGATCAACAAGTTCCTGTACCTGTACACCAGCGAGCGGATGCCGCGGCGCACCCACTCCAACATGGTACTGTGGGCAGCGCCGCGCGCTGGCAGGGATGGGCCACCTGTTCCCGTGGGAGCTCACATGCGCACACACCTACCTGGGTTGTTGGGGAGCGTGGGAGGGTGGTGCGGCTCGGGCCAGCTCAGCTGAAGGAATAGCCTGGGGGTCACCCTCTGTCCCCAGCTCACCATCAAAGCGCTGCACGTGGTCCCCATGACCAACCCCAGTGCACCCGAGTGTTGTCTCCGGGTCTCGCTGATGCCCCTGCGGCTCAATGTGGACCAGGTGAGTGGCTGGGGGGGGCAGGCTGACATGAGCCCCCTGCTGCCAAGCCCGAGCCCAACCTGTGCCCCACACTCTGCCCCACAGGACGCTCTGCTCTTCCTCAAGGACTACTTCACCAGCCTGGCGGCGGGCATCAACCCCATGGTCCCAGCAGAGACCTCGGCCGAGGGTGAGAGGCTGGACCTGGTCGGGGAGGGTCCTGGCCTCCTGCTTCCGTGCCTCCCCGGGCCCACCCCTGGTCTGTCTCGTCTGCAGCGCACCCTGAGACCCGAGCCCAGGGGAGCAGCCCCCAGGAAGGGCAGCCTGAGGGCGTGGAGACTAGCGACACCCAGGAGGCCGCAGGTGGTGGCCAAAGCGCTTCCTCCGAGCAGCAGCCCATCTACTTCCGGTGAGGCCTGGGCTGGGCTGGGCCTGGGCGGGCTGCACCAGGCCAGGTCAGCGACTAAAGGGCCCTTGCTCCTTATCCCCAGGGAGTTTCGGTTCACATCTGAGGTGCCCATCTGGCTGGATTACCAGGGCAAGCACATCAGCATGGACCAGGTGGTAAGTGGGGCCGTCAGGCGCCATGGCTGGGGGGGTCCCTGTTCTGCTCAGGTGTGGCCTGTTCTTTGGGGCCCAGGAGGCCAGGGCTTGCATCCAGGCACCATCAGCCACTGAGTCGGCCTCCAGTGGGCTGGGCAGGTCCCTGGGCCCCATCGTGTAAACCCGAACCCCTTCTCCCTCCCCAGGGCACTTTCACTGGCCTCCTCGTCGGCCTGGCCCAGCTCAACTGCTCTGAGCTGAAGCTAAAGCGACTCTGTTGCCGGCACGGGTGAGCCCGCCTCGCGCTCTAGCACCCCCAGCCTCTCTCCGGGGCCCTGATAGTCCCTTTGCTCTGTCCCTGACTGGCCGTGTGGCCTTGGCCAAGAGATCAACCTTCTGGGGCCTCAGTTTCTCCTCTGTAAAATGGGTGCAGTAGTCCCCCACCCCCGCCACAGGGCTGGGTGGGAACATGGGGAGTTGAGGTGCCTCAGGTCTTCCTGGCCCTGTGACCCCTCAGTGTCTGGCTCTGCCCACCTTGCCCTCCTCCTCTCCCTTCCCAGGCTCCTGGGTGTGGACAAGGTGCTGGGCTACGCTCTCAACGAGTGGCTGCAGGACATCCGCAAGAACCAGCTGCCCGGCCTGCTGCGGGGTGTGGGCCCCATGCACTCAGTTGTCCAGCTCTGTAAGTGTCTGGCGCTGGGACTCTGGAGACGGCCCACACTCCTGGGCACCGTAGGCGTTGCCTTTGGTAGTATGTAGGGGAGGCCCTAGAGTAGGAAGGGGGGGCATTGTAGCCTCAGGCACCTCTGATGACCCCTGTTCCCCAGTCCAAGGGTTCCGGGACCTGCTGTGGCTGCCCATCGAGCAGTACCGGAAGGACGGGCGCCTCATGCGGGGGCTGCAACGGGGGGCAGCTTCCTTTGGCTCGTCGACGGCTTCTGCTGCCCTGGAACTCAGCAACCGGCTGGTGCAGGCGATCCAGGTGAGCGGCGCCTGGCTGTGCAGGGCGGGAGGGTCTGCCGTGGTGGCCACTGCCGTCCCCAAAGCTCTGCTGGCGGGGGGTAGCCTGGGTGTATGTAACATTTTCTGAGGAACAGTCACAGAGCGGGAGAGGCGAGTATCTGGCTGGGGCCCACAGCCGGGTCGCCCCAGCCAACTGCGGCCCCCATGCAGGAGGCTGAGTGCCCCCCGTGTTTGTGGCCCACTGGGTCTCTGCTCGTGGCCAAGTCTTGAAAGGAAGGGAAGGAGGCTTTTTGCAGACTGGAAAGTAAGACCAAGACGAGCCCTGCACCCTTCTAGGCCCTGGTGGGCCCCAGGGAGCTGTCCTGTGGGCAGTAGCTCCTGCAGTGGAGCCTGTGGGACGGGGGCTGGATGGGCAGGCGTGGTGGGTGGTCATGGCAGGTGAGCGTGCAGAAGCTGGGGATCAGGGTGCTGCCTGTGCCCTGCCGTCCAGCCCATGAGGGCAGAGCAGGGCTCTAGAGCGGAGGCTGGAGGCATAAGCCGGCATCTGAGGGCCACCCCAGGGCGTGAGCTGGAGTGTGGCACCGGCAGTCAAGGTTGGGTGGGAAGGAGCCGCCCCGAGGAGGCACGCAGGCCACCTGCCCTGGCGTAAAGCACGGGTGTGGAGGAGGGGCAGAGGGGGCCCCTGGACTAGGGTTTAGGGGTCCATCATGTTGCCCTGTGCACCTCTCCTCACTGGTGTCCCCTGTGCTCCCCAGGCCACAGCCGAGACGGTGTACGACATCCTGTCCCCGGCGGCCCCCATCACCCGCTCCCTGCAGGACAAGCGCTCGGTGCGGAGGCGCAAGGGCCAGCAGCCAGCTGACCTCCGGGAGGGCGTGGCCAAGGCCTACGACACCGTTCGAGAGGTAAGGAGGCCCAGCCTGCCCCCCATCTTCCCACACCCACTGTCCACCCGACCCGGCACTGACCTCCCCCTCCACAGGGCCTCCTGGACACGGCTCAGACCTTCTGTGATGTGGCGACTCGGGGTCACGAGCAGAAGGGGCTGACGGGCGCTGTGGGCGGCGTGATCCGCCAGTTGCCCCCGACGGTGGTGCGGCCCCCTCATCCTGGCCACGGAGGCCACGTCCAACCTTCTCGGGGGGATGCGCAACCAGATCCTCCCCGACGCACACAAGGACCACACTCAGAAGTGGCGGTCGGAGGCCCAGGACTGAGCACCAGGTGCCGGACTCCAGGGTGCTGCCCGCCCAGCAGGCCCAGCCAGCCAGTGGCACCTCGGCTCCCGCGCCTCCCGAGAGCGTGGACAGCCTGGCGGGCCGGGCCCTCAGGAAGGACCGGAAGGACCCTGCGCCTGGCCTGCCTGCTGCGTCGCTGTGAGAGGGGGACTCCCGCCTGGGCCTCGGCCCTGTCTCTGCACTTTTCTCTGGGGAGCAAGGACACTGCCCCACCGCCGGGACCCACATCACCACCTGGGCCCACACGGCTGCCTGGGCCCAGGACGGAGGCTTTTGGAACCCTCGGACCCCGACCCCACTCAGCCAAGTGTCTTTCTGTGTCTCCCGGGACGTGGGGGGAAAGACGCCGTGTGGTTCAATGTATGATTTTTAATCGCCTGAGCGTGTGGGTCAGTGTCTGCATGACGTGGAATAAACTGCCCACCGCCAGCCCCTTGTTCTGCGTACCTGCACTGTCCCGGCCTCAGCCTTGGCCTTGGCTGGCACCCAGATTCCCACCTCTGCACCCAGCACCTCCCCTGTCACCGCCAGGGTTCGCCACCCCTCCACCCACCCCACCCAGTGGATCAGAATTGCTGCCCTGAGCTCCTCCTCACCACCCTCGCAGGGGCCTGCCACCCTGGCCCACCTCTCACGTGGCAGGAGCTGAGTGGAGGGGAGAGGCCCCGGGGCGGCCCTTGGAGGCCTCCTTACCCAGAGTACTTCCGTGGCTCCATCCCTGCAAGAGCCCAGCGTCCGGCCTTACCTGGGGCCAGGTGTGAGGGGGCGGCTGAGAGGGTGCTGAACCGAGCACAGGGCGGTGGGGAGGCTTAGGCCCTGCCCTATGACCTGAGGCTGCTGCCCCTGGCCTCTGAGCCTCAGCTCCTTCCTGATACTCCTTGCCCAGCGTACAAGGACCGGGGGCTCAGTTAAGGCCCTTCCTGGAAGGCTGGCCTCTGGGGGCTGCTCCCCCATCCCCAGTGGCGGGAGCCTCTGTCCTCGGTCCCAGCTACAGGGCGCTGGCGGGCAGGGGCACTGGGGCGGCAGCGGAGACACTCACACGGGGTCAGGAAAGTGACGCTTGTCTGCACCCCCCACACACACACCTTGTTTCTTGAAAATAAGGAAGAGGGCTGCTCCGATCGCCCCGCCCTGCCCACTCCCCAGTAGCACTGCACTGAGGTAGGTGGGGAAACTGAAGCACGGGCTTAGAGCACCCTCACCTCGCTAGGGCCATCTGTAGACGCCTCTGGTTCGCAAATGCCCCCAGCTCCCCTTTGTGTCCCCGGTGTCCCCTTCTCAGTGAGGGAGACATGGCACCACGTGAACTGGTTGGAAGTTGGGTCCTGGTGGGCCCGGGATCCTCGCTGGGCATGGACACCTGGGGCAGAGGCCGAGCGGGCGGAGGGTGCCAGGAGGGCGATGGGCTGTGGACTGGTGCCACCGGAAGGGCAGACGGGCCTGGCCTGATGCTTCCTGGCGCTGCCCCCCTGCCCGGGCACAGTCCAGGGTGTGCTGCCCTTCGAACTGCACTGTGATCCATATTGACAGGCGGCAGGATAATCATTAACTGCCACCGGGGCTGGGCCAACGGCTCAAAAGGCGCTGGGCCCACTTCCTCCTCATGCCTCCAGGGCCAGCCCGCACCCAGGTAAGAGCCTGCAGCCCCTCTGCCCCGGGCACTCAGCCCGCCCCTCTGCAGGGTCCTAGCCTCTCGAGAAAGAAAGGAAGCAACCTAGGCAATGGCTAGTGACCTCAACTCCCGTCCACCCTCCGGCCTCAGCTTCCACCTTGGGGGAGGGAGCTGGACCCTGATGGCTGTGGCATCCCCGTGATGCTGCCGCCGTTGGGGCACTCAGTCGTGCCCCTGCGTCCTCGGGAGCTCGGGAGGGCCTGGTGGGAGGGGGGGTACCTAGCTCTGGTGTGTTCATCACAGGCCTGCCCTCCTAGGCAGAGGCCTCCTGCCTGGGGTCCCCAGCCTGCATCCTGGGAGACGCCACTTAAGGGAGGTTGCCATGCAGGACAGACCTGGAGGCCCCGCTCTGTGCCCTTGGGCCGCCTCCTCGGCCTCTCTGGGCCAGTTTCCACACAGGGAAACGGGGTGGAGGGTGGGGGTAGGGGTGGCCTGAGTCCACTCTAAGAGCTCAGAGCCCCAGCTCCTCTTCCTCTCCAGAAGCCTTGGGGTCTCTGAAATGTCCCCTCGGCAGCAACCTGTCACTCAAGCCTGGTGGTCCAGAGCCGGCCTGGCGTGATGAGAAAACTGCAGAGGAAAGGTCTGGGGGCCGGGGCCGGCGCGGGGACCCCGACCGGCAGCTCCTTCCTCTCCCTACAGCAGGGACAGACCCACGGGCTGAAGGGCGGGTGCTGCCCACCAGCCTAGGCCCGTGTGCAGGACAGCTCACAGCCCTAAAGCATATGCGGAACCAGCTGCGGCCACATGTTCAAGGTCACCCCGCTCCTGGGCCACCAAGGTGCTAAGTGTTTTTTCCAGATGGGCGTTTGCTTACAGCCCTGTTCTTACCATCCTGCTGGCAGGTTTGTGTATCAGCATCTTTCAAGTTCCCT
>NW_005871610.1:136327-137433 GCF_000147115.1 Myotis lucifugus | reverse complement strand
GCCTCCTCCTTTCCCGCCCCCTCCCCCTTCTCTGCCCCTGTTTGCTCTGTCTCTTTCCCGTTCTCCATCTGCCCTCATCCCTTTCTCTTTTGGCCTCACTCACCCACTCTCTCTGTCTCCCCTTCACCCCGCCCTTCTCTGTGTCTGTCTCCTTTCTACAGGGCCATCTCCTATGGAATCTGGGCATATGGAGGTCCCTGGGGACGACAGACCCAGCCATCCCTCGCCCTCTGCCCTGTGGCTGCGGCGGGAAGGGTGGGCAAAGGGCAGAGGAGGTAGTAACAGCAGCCAAACTGGAACTGGGGCCCAGCTCGGGTTGGGAAAGAAACGAGGAAACAAGGAACTTGGGGACAGAGGGTGTGGGTGTCAGAGGGGCAAAGGCTGCGCCGGAGTGTAAGTCAGGGCCACTCCCGGCTCTGTGGGCAGATCTGGGGCTGAGCCCGGACTTCGCCCAGAGAAGGAGTGGGCCCCGCACGATAAGGAGCCTCAATAAAAAGACCGTGGACCCAGGGCCCCGAGGACCCAGGGGCCCCGGTCATGGCTGCGGGGGCCCTCCCCGGACCTCAGCCCGAGAAGAGCTGCCTCCAGTGGCTCCCACCCCCTGTAACAGCAACTCCATGTGGAAGTGCCCACTCGTTCCAGTGGGGCTGCTGTTATCTGGGGTGGGGGCCCGTCCCCGTGGAGGCGGAGAGGAGGCTGCGCCCAGCAGACCGGCAGGGACCTCCGTGGCTGCGACCCCAGGCCCAGGATGGCCAAGGGCGGTGGGCTGTCAGCAGGCCGCCGAGACCCAGTGCACAGGGCTCTTCCCTATGAATTGACAGCCAGGTCTCTTGTTTCCCCTCTGGCTGCCAATGGCATAGGTGACAGGTATGTTCCCCTTAAATCCCAGCTGCCGGTACGTGTGGGGGGGGGGGGGGCCGGGCTGGTGTCCAGGGGGCGATGGAGAGTAGCTGGCCCGGTGCAGCACGCAAGGCCCACGGCCCTCCTGTCTCATTCCCACCTTCCCACTCCTCCTCCCGGGAGCCTGTCCTGCTCTGGGCCTCACCTGTACTTCCTGCTGCGAACACGGCGTGCCTCTGCGCTTTGCCCATGCCGTCCCTCTGCCT
>NW_005871610.1:132993-134281 GCF_000147115.1 Myotis lucifugus | reverse complement strand
CTACTCACTGGCTCCCATGATGCTCTGTGGCCTCTCTCAGAGCCCATCACAACACCTGGCTGTTGCCCCACCTGGGAGCCCGCAGGAGGGACTGGCACAGAGTAGGTGCTTCATAATTGCACACTCAACCCCACCCGAAGAGCATCAATTCACACTCGTCTTACACTCTCTCCCTACATACACCTCTGTACATTTGGCCCAGGAATATCAATGTGTTTGAGTGGCAGGGTCTGCCTATGGCCTGGCGGGGGGTTGAGTCATTTATGGGACCTTTACCCGATTTCCTTTCCCATTTGGGAGAGAGGGGCCTGGACTGCACCGGGGGCCTTCCCACCTCGGTTCCAGAATCCGTACCTGGTCTTTAGGCAACAGGATCCTGGAAAGTCTGAGTGGGCGGGCGGCCAGATGCCACTCCACGGGACACTAGCCGGGGCACACTTGGCGACGAGAGTGAGTCACTCGAGGGCCGGTGAGAGCACGGTTTTCAGGACTGAAATACAAGGAGGCCTTTGAGGAGTCAAGGCGGGAGCAATGGTAAGGGTTAGAAGAAGAAAGCTGGGCTATGACGAGAGGGTTAAGACGAGGGAAAGTGAGGTCCATGTGTCGTTCTTGGGTGCAGGGACTGATAAAGGGCCTTAAAACAGGACGAACTAGCATAGAGTGAGGGAAGGGATACCATTTGTTGTTATGAGGCCTGATGTTGCGATCGCTCTATAACTTACACAACAGCCTATCCATTTCCCCAACACCATTTATCCAGTAATGCTACCTATTTATAATGACTCAGGAGGCCCCAGGCCCTTCAAAGAGAGGGGCCTATTAAAGGGCATTGGACACGAATGTGTCGTTAAGGCCGCAGGGGCAAAGAGAGGAGAGTAGCGCTGTAACTTAAATAAGTACATGGGTAAAGCGCACGCTGAAAGGCGGACCACAGCGAACGAAGCGCTGGCAGAGAGGGGCCATCAGTGCCTGCAGGGAGGAGCCCTCAGGAACACCAGCCATCCGTCCTCGTCACCATCGCCGCGTGAAACAACGCGATGCTGAGGGTGTGTGCAAGCTGAGTCCCAACCACAGGGAAGGCCTGGGGGGAGGAGTGGTCGGAATTGGGCGGCCTGGACGGGGAAAGGCTCCCTGAGGGGTGAGTGAGTTCAGCCAGGAAGATGTCAGGAGGTTTGGAGGAGGAAGGAATGAATGACGGGGACCACCGTGCAGAAAGGGGAAGGAGGCGGGGACCAGGGAGCCTGCTCTTCCGTCAGCCTTACTCCCTGCGGCCACCACCAGAGGGCGC
>NW_005871610.1:128516-129958 GCF_000147115.1 Myotis lucifugus | reverse complement strand
GGTTTTCCCCCCAAAAAACCCAAGGGGAAAAAGGGGGTTTTTAAAAGGAGTTCTTTGAACCAAGGCAGGAGGCCACCCTGAGGAGCGGGAGGATGGGGGGGGCTTTCCCCCCAGCTCCTAGAAGGGGCTCGCTGCCTTTCCTGCCCCGGAAAAAGCCGCAAAATGTACGTCTGGGAGTGAACACGGAGCTTGGGCACACGTGGGCCTCTCATCTCCTTGGCATCCAGCTCCTTTTCAGATGGCCACCCCCATTGCCTGTACTTAAGGGCAGGATGGAGAAGACAAAGGTCAGAGCAATGTTCCAGCTGGGCCAGGAGGGAGGGACAGCTGCATGGACCACCCAGCTCAGAGCGGCCTGTGTGGAGACATATGGGAGGAGGAGGAGGGAGTTGTTGGGTCAGTGGAGGGACTGGTGGGTGGCTTTGGGAACATGACCCCTCATTAAGGTGTGGAGGTGAGGGGCTGGGCCAGAGGCAAGAGGATGGACTCATTAAAGAGGAGCTGGTGCCTGGCCAATGTGACTCAGTGCTGAGCACCAACCTGGAGGTCAGGATTCCATTCCTGGTCAGGGCACATGCCTAGGTTGCAGGCTCGATCCCCAGTGGAAGGCGTGCAGGAGGCAGCCGGTCAATGATTCCTCTTATCATTGATGTTTCTCTCTCTCCCGCTCCCTTCCTCTCTCTGAAATCAATAAAATCATATTCATAATTTTTTTTAAAAAAGGATGAGCTGGGATCTGTGCCCTGGTGGTTCAGTATGACACGATTCAGGACAGAATGACTGTAGCCCCCAGCCTGCGAGGCCCACTGTGAGGCTCAGGCTGTTTTCCAGCCGTGGGGGAGGAGGGGGCAGAGGCCACGGTGCGGGAGAGGCCGCGGGAGCGAAGAACATGCCTGGAGAGGAGGGGAGGCGGCAAGCGGCTGTACTGGCACAGGTGGGGCTAAGACCAGGTTCCTTCGCAGCACCCGCACCTCCTGTGCACGCTCAGGCTGCTGAGACGAGCGACACCAGGCTCCACCCCCGTTTCCATCAGTGTAGAGAAAGGGGACCCCAAGACCCCGCCAAGGGATCCCTGGTAGTATCATTGCGAAGGCAGAGTTCTCATGTGCAGGGATAAGTCACTTCCCTCGTCCCAAATGCAGCGTGTCCGCAGCCCAGGCGTGGAGGGCAGGGCTGGGTGGTTCTGCACGCTGCACTCTGCACCCTGTGCTCGCTGCACCCTGCACCCTGCGCTCGACTGCTGTTCTGCTCCCGCAGCCCCTGCAAATGGGGCCAGAGGCCAAGGGTTAGAGACACAGGTGTGGCAGAGTTCAGTAGCCCGGCGGTGGGTGGGACTCTCCAGCCCACATATATTTTTTAAAAAAATATATATTTTATTGATTTTTTTACAGAGAGGATCGCAGAGGGATAGAGAATTAGAAACATCAATCAGCTGCCTCCTG
>NW_005871610.1:124789-127821 GCF_000147115.1 Myotis lucifugus | reverse complement strand
CCGATCTGTTGCCAAAGCTATTTCTCGTGACTGCAGGACCAGAGGCTGCGCTGCTGTGCAAACTTTCTCAGTGGGAAGAATGAGCCACTTCTCGCTCCGGGACACACCTATGTGTTTTGGGCTTTCCCCGGCCTGATTCTTCTGCCATATTTGGAGGGGAAAAAACATTTTTCTTTCTTTTTTTTTTTTTTTAGGTTGTTTTTAGAGACCTTGTAGACACTTCTCTAGACCAGGCCACCTGGGACTGAGCAAACCATTCGGAGAGAAAGCAGGTGGCCCCTTTCCGCCGGCTGAGCGCACTCTCTGAGGGGGGTGGGCTTTGCAGGTGTGTGTTTGTGAAAGAAACACACACACACACACACACACACACACACACACTGGGAGTGAGGGATGGACATCATTTCTGAGATAAAGGAAATATCTGAACCCTTTCTCAATCCCCCCCCCCCTCCCACCGCCCCCACTCCGGGATCCGAGCACAGACAGAAAGTGAAACAGAGAAACCAAAAGTGAAAGGGTTCATTTCCGGTTCACAAAACTTTCTCATCAGATAGAAGCCACCTGACTCAAAAAACAAGGAAAGTGAGGACATGTTCCCAGTGCGGGGCAGCCCCAGAAGCAGAAGGCGCCCAGCATCTAGGCGCCAACTCTGGGACACGAACATCCGCCCATTTGAGCTTCGTGAGGGAGAAAGAGCCCCTCTTCCCGCCCTTTGAGCTCCTTAGAGAAAACCAGTGGCCATCCACCAGCAACAGGGGCTGGGCTTCGTTTATAAATAACCCAGGAACATTTTGTTTTCAATGTTATAGGCTGGGCTTTCCCGGCACACAGGGCTCTGGGGAGAGGTGCAGACCATGGTGGGTCAGTGTGGGTGCTGCGGGCACCCGGCTCTTCCAAACCGCATTCAGGCCACTGAACAACCACTTCTTTCAGGGTCCTCAGCCTCGGGCCCTTCCCCGGAACAGCCCAGAAGCTGCATCTCCGGGGTGGACCCCTCAAAGTGCCATGTAGGAGGCAAGTCCTTTGGCTCCAAGGCTGACCCAGGAAGTCTGGGCTGGGCCTGCCGGAGGCTCCTGTCACCAGCTGGCACACAGCCTTATAGCGACAGCCTGCCTAGGGGTCTCAATATCCCCTTTTGAGGAGGATGCGTAAAAAAGGCCTCAGGACTTCTTCTACTGTGACTGATGAAAAGATGCTGATGAAATCCAAATAAAAGAGGTAAATCAGGGACCTCAGCGTACAGGCAGGGCTCTCCAAAGCTTAGAGAGAAATAGGGGAAGGCAGTCGATTTAACGTTCCTTATTCTCTCAGAAGACACTGAGGCCTGACCCCCTAAGGGTGGGTGACCCACCTCCCATCTTGCCCCCTCTGACTCCCCTTGGCTCAGCTCCCCTAAAATTGTTTATTCTCAGATTTGAGTTCCCACCTCTGTCCTCTGAGCCTGACAGTCAGTCTGCTTTCTTCCCTGATACAGGCACCCAGCCCTCCAGGCTCCCACATCTCCCAGAAGCCAGAAAATTGGACATGAGGTTTCCAAGGAAGTTCCCAAGAACATTTTAGATCTGTCCAGGAGCCCCCCAGGACCCCACTCCTGCACTTCAGTGTCCTGTACTGGTTACCTAACAATCACAGTCCCCAGAGCTCTGACATCACCCATTAAAGATTCTCACCAGCCTGGACAGTCCAGGGGACCTGTGTGTGGCCAGGGATGATGTGATGGCAGGAAAATGAGCCTAGGGGGACAGCCAGGAACTGGTAGGTAAGAGTAAAAACACGGTAACTGGGGGTGACCTTGAGAGGAAAGCGGAAGTGCTGGGGTTTTTTAACTCCCCCAAAGTTCCCACAAGATTTCACTGTTGCCCCACGTTTCCCCTCCTCCCCACAGGGGGAATTTCCTCTTCCTCAAAGCGCTTGTGGCCAGTGCCTCAACTTCCTCACTCCCCCTCCCACCTTCTCTTCTCCCCCACATCCCGTGTCACAGGCGTCCTCCACTGCTTGTGTCCATAATTCCCAGCCCTTTGGCCGGAGGGATGGCACCTCTTTTTTTAAAAAATACATTTGTGTGGTTTTTTAAATACATTTTTATTGATTTCAGAGAGGAAGAAAGGGAGAGAAACATTCGTGGATCGGCTGCCTCCTGTAAGTCCCCTATTGGGGATCCAGCCCACAACCCGGGCATGTGCCCTTGACTGGAATCGAACCCGGGACCGAAGGGTCCCCAGGCCGACGCTCTATCCACTGGGCCAAACCAGCTAGAGCAGTATGTCAGACGAATTTCCCCATTGGTCTCTCCCTCCGCATTTTTCTCTGCCTAGTCACCACCCCGCCTTGGATGTTCAGCTTCCTCTACAATCTCTTTCTTGTTACTGCCTCCCCCAAAGCAGACAAAGATGCGGGGATGAGAGGAAGTGTCGGGGAAGCGGGAGCGAGGCGAGGAGGAGGCAAGGAAGGGCAGGCAGATGGGCGCGAGGCCTCCAGGGCCGCCCGAGCTGCCCGGGATTCTGAGCCCGCGGGAGGAAGAAGGCCATTTGGGGGGTAACTGCGGGTGGGCGCGTCTTCAGGAGCTGGGGTGTTTAACTGGGCATCTCGCGGATGCTGGAAGGCACGCAGGCCCCCGACCGCCTCGCGCCCGACTCCCGCTTCCCGCCTTTCCCACCGCAGCACTTCCGGGAGCCGCCCACTAAGTGTGAGGCCAAACAAGTGTGGTTGCCATGGCACCCGGGCGGGGCGGGGAGCCGGGCCAGCGGCGCTCGCGAGATTTGGAATCGGCCAATGGGAGAGGGGGCAGAAAAGACGTGGCGCGGGGTCCGGGGGCCGGGCGCTTCCTCCCCCTCCCAGCTCCCTGCCCCCCGCGGCGCGCACGCCCCGGCGCCGAGACCGGCCTTATAAAGGGCGCCGGACGGGGCGCGCGCTCCACTCCGCAGAGGGCGCTGCGCGGCCTGTGACGTGCGCCTGCGCAGTGCGGCCCCTTCCCGCTCCTGGGCTCGGCAGCCCGGGCGCTATTCGCCCTCGGCAGGCGGGGACCGCCTCGG
>NW_005871610.1:65200-123591 GCF_000147115.1 Myotis lucifugus | reverse complement strand
GAATGAGATTTTGGACCCTGATCCCCTCCGCAGACGCCCTTAGGAGCCCCCTTACCTCCTTGGTTAAGTTTCCCCAGTTAAAAGGGGGGAACTTCCCTTCCGGTGATGAGAAGGGATCGGTCCTCCAAGATTCTATCCTTCCCGATGCAACCAATGAACCGCCTTGGCCTCTCTAAGGGAGTGCAACAGCCAAAACTCACTTTTTAAAAAAAAATACTATTGATTGGTTTTCTTTTTAATTTTTTTTTTTTTTCAGAAAGGGGAGAGAAACATCAATTTGTTTTTTTCACTTACTTATATATTCATTGGTTGATTTTTGTGTGTGCCCGAGTGGGGATGGAACCTGCAACCTGGGTGTATTGGGGCGATGCTTTAACCAACTGAGCGACCCAACCCAACTCACTCTTTCTGTAAAGGAAACTGGGAGCCCTAGTCAGCGTTCTTAAAACCCTTACCCCTCATCCCCATGGTGCATACCGGGGACCTCACAATCTGCCGCCTCCCACTCAAGGAGTGACTCACATGCCGTGCTCAGCCTGGGTCTGGGCAGCAGCCTCGCTGCCTTCCAGGTCTCCGCCCTGCATGATCACATTCCTTTCCAGACCCTGTCCAACTGGACAGGGTGGACCCGCTTGCCCCCAATCCCAGCCGCCCAGGCCTATTCCAGTCACAGAGCCGACCATTAACAGAGAAGACAGGCTGCTGTTGTCTTGTTGCCCTTTTCAGGCCTGTAAGCCTGCCCTCCTGTTTTATAGCCGATGGCGTTTGTGTGTCAGGGCCTGCGTTGAGTCAAGCCCTTTGGGGAGGGCTCCTGAAGAGGTGCGGCCGTAGCCTGGAGCCTCTCTCCCGAGGATGCTGGCGTTTTAGAATTATTGTGTCTGTAGATAGGGGATTGGCTCAGACTGTTAGCTGGTGGGCGCGGTGCAGTCTTGTGGAAAACTTGGCTGCTATGCTGGGAATTCCAGGCATTATTAGGTCTCTATGTTCACGCAGAACTTTGGGAGCTAGAAGGAAGGGTAACTAGACCTACGTCATTTGCCCTTAGGTTTCCACTTCTGCTTGAGATAGTAAACCTTTTTTTGGAAGAAGAAATGGGCATATGGCCTGCTTTTTTCATTGATTTGAGAGAGAGAGAGAGAGAGAGAGAGAGAGAGAGAGAAACATTGATATGCTGTTCCACATGTCCATGCGTTCATTGGTTGATTCTTATATGTGCTTGACCACAACCTTGGCGCGTATTGGGACGACACTCTAACCAATTGAACTACCCGACCAGAGCATATGGCCTCTTTTTTGAATTTGCAGACCTAAAGTTTTGGAGCTAGAAGGGATCTTAGCCATCTAGGCCAGTGGTTGCCAACCTTTTGGACCTCACGGACCACCAGTGGTCCGCAGACTACCGGTTGGCGACCGCTGATCTAGGCAATCCCCACCTCATCAGTTCAGGAAACTATTCGGCCCCTGAGCCGGGTTGATTTGTGGAGCTCACCCTGCAAGTGGTTGCCGGGCGGACTGTTTGTGCAGCCTGTTGCTGCTGCTTCTACCTGGCAAAGAGCAGTTCGGGAGAGCTGGGCCCAGACAGGCACTTGGATGATGTTGGTGCCCCAGCAGCCAGCAGCCACACTTGTTTCCTTCTTGCCACCACCTCCTCTCCAGACGGTCCCCAAATGCTAATGGCGCTGCCTAAAGGCCCTTACAGCGGAGGGTGGGGGCATGGGTGTGCACTGAAGCCAGGGCCTGAGCTGTGTCAGTCTGTGCCTCCTGGCCAGCAGGGCACACAAAGGGGGCTCTTCTCTGGCTGGCACAGCCTCTCCCAGGGCTCTTAAAGAGACCCATTGAGTCATGAACTTGACTTTCCGGTCTTTTCCCCCTAAGTGGCTGTTCTAAGACCAAAATCAGATGGAGCTGACTGAGGGAGGCAGGGCAGTCAGGGTGTCCTAAGATGGTCCTGTGGAAACTCCTTGTGTGACGTTCCCACCCACCTGTAGTGTGAAGTGAGATCTGTGCATCTGGTTGGTGAGAAGATGGGATGGGATGCATCTGTACCGCCTGCTCCCCTGGTGTTTCCGCCACAGAGCATGTTAACGCACTCGCCAGGCTCATGTGCAAGGCTTTATTTCTTTAAGATTTTTAATTGATTTCGAGAGAGAGAGAGAGAAAGAGAAATATCGATGCCAGAGTAGGACATCAATCAGCCGCCTCCTGCACACCCCGTACCAGGGATCAAGCCTGGGTACGTGCCCTGACCAGGAATCGAACCAGTGACCTTTCAGTGGACGACACCCAACCAGCTGAGCCACAACGGCCAGGGCTACAAGGCATTTTGTATGTGACTACCCAGAGCCAGCTTTACTCCGGATCCTTTTAGTTTGGTCTTCTCCCCAGTGACTCCCTTCCGTAGCCGGAGCCCCAGGTCTGGCACACACTTGTTTACAGCACGCAGCTCTGCTGCTGGCACTGGGGAGGATGCGGTCCAAGGTTTGTTCACCTTGTGGGGCAGCTGGTTTTGCTCTGTTGTGTTTGCAGGCAGTACCTTTCACCCTTAGCCTGGGGGCCGCTGGTCACCAAGGGGGTGGGGCCAAAAGGGGAAGCTAATCAGCTCAGATTCCTCCCAATTGTTGGAAAGGCAGCTTTAAGCCTGTGTCCTGCAGACATCGGGTCAGTGTTTTCTTTGCTCACAATACCTTTTCCAGAGAAGTTGTCAAAGGAGCCTTTTCTGTGTCTAATCAAGAATCTCTGCTCCAGTTGGGACAGCCCCTTGCTGTTCTAAGTCCAGTGGGAACTTACACACACAGCTACGTCCTCACTCATGAGTTGCTAGCCTCTCTGTGCCTTCATTCTTTTATTTTTTTAAAGATTTTTTTTTTAATTTCAGAGAGGAAGAGAGGGAGAGAGAGAAACATCCATCATTGATCAGCTGCCTCCTGCACACTTTGACTTTCAGAGAATGATGTCTACTTCCCTGCCCACCGCCAGCCTGTGTGGTCCTCCAGCTTTCCCTGGCTGCCACGGCAGTCCCTTCCCCCGAGGAGCTGGTGGAAGGGAAAGGGCTGGGAAA
This sequence comes from Myotis lucifugus, assembly GCF_000147115.1. Lineage (NCBI taxonomy): Eukaryota > Metazoa > Chordata > Mammalia > Chiroptera > Vespertilionidae > Myotis > Myotis lucifugus. The sequence continues at coordinate 120,533 of NW_005871610.1, read as the reverse complement.
GGGCAGCAGCAGTGGGAAAGGACCTACTCTCTTTGGTGTGTGGAAATGTAGCCAGTGGTGCTCTGGCCAGTGTGGCTCAGTTGGTTGAGCATTGTCTCATGTACCAAAGAGTTGCTGGTTCAATTCCCTGTCAGGGCACATGCCCAGATTATGGTCTCAGTCCCCACTAGACTAGGGGGCATGCAGGAGGCAGCCAATCAGTGTTTCTCACATGATGTTTCTCTCTCTCTTCCTCTCTCTTTAAAATCAATAAAAACTAGTCCTGGCCGGTTTGTTCAGTGGTTAGAGCGCCGGCCCTTGGACTGAAGGGTTGCAGGTTCAATTCCTGCTCAAGGGCATATATCTCCATTGCCGGCTCAATTCCTGGCCCCCGGTCAGGGCTCATGTAAGAGGGAACCAATCCACCCTAACCAGTTTGAGTCAGTGGATAGAGCTTCGGCCTGCGGACTGAAGGGTCCCAGGTTTGATAGTGGTCAAGGGCATGTACCTTGGTTGCGGGCACATCCCCAGTAGGGGGTGTGCAGGAGGCAGCTGATCGATGTTTCTCTCTCATCGATGTTTCTAACTCTTTATCCCTCTCCCTTCCTCTCTGTAAAAAATCAATAAAAATATATTTTTTTAAAAAAAGAGGGAACCAATCCATGTGTCTCTTTCACATCAGTGGTTCTCCCTTTCTGTCTCTCCCCCTCCCTTCACTCTCTAGAAAAAATCAATAGAAAAAAATATCCTCTGGTGAGGATTAACAAAATCAATAAATTAAAACATTTTTTAAAAAGAAGTGTAGCCAGTGGTTGAATGGTGACCTAGGCTCATGCTAACATGTCAGCAACTTGAGTGCTGAACTCTTGAACTCGGGGGGGGGGGGGTGCTAAATGTGAGGAACGTGCTGATGTGGGTCAGTCTGAGCCTGCTGGTTGGATATCAGTTAAGAGACCATGTGCAGTCTGCTGGCCACCCCTGGCAACTAAGCTGATAGAAAACCTCCTTTAAGTTTCTTGTTCCTGGAAAGGAAGCGGAGGTGGCGAGGGAGCACAGAAAGCACCGCTGTGCCCTCTAGAGCGGCGATAACTGAGTCTTGACCTCTCTCTTCTGGCTCTTGCTCATGCAGGTTCATGTGTGCCCAGCTGCCCAACCCGGTCTTGGATAGCATCAGCATCATCGACACGCCCGGGATCCTGTCTGGGGAGAAACAGCGCATCAGCAGAGGTAAACAGACCGACAGCCCAGGGCACCTCTGGGCGTCGGGCTTCTCCCATCTGATGTCTGCGATGCAGACCAGATGCTGCCCTTGAGGGCTGTCCAGCCCAAGGGGGAGCCCATTTCCCATCCGCCCTCTGTGTCCACGGTTCTCCGAGCCAAGGAGCTCCTTCCTTCCTTGGCCCCTTTGCTGAAGTTACAAGAGCCATCCGGTGAAACCACAGCCAACGTGTGGCTTTCGTGCTCTCCAGCCCCTGGGGCATGCTGGGAAGGAAGACAGGACTGGAGCTGGGGCCTCAGGCTGGCTGTGAGGTCATAGGAAATTGCTTAGTATCTGGGCTCCAAGGTACCTCAGCCAGCATTGCTGACTGTGAATGAGCCAGCCCCTGGCTCTTAGGGCTCACTCACCTTTTTTTTTTAAACATTTTTATTGATTTCAGAGAGGAAGGGAGAGAGGGTTAAAAACATCAGTGATGAGAGAGAATCATTGACCTGCTTCCTCCTGCACACCGACACTGGGGATTGAGCCCACAACCCGGGCACGTGCCCTGACTGGGAATTGAACCGTGACCTGGTTCATAGGTCGATGCTCAACCACTGAGCCCGCCGGCCTGGCTGGGCTCACTCACCTTAGTTTGTGTTTCAAGCTTTGCCTCCCAGCACCATATGCATTCCCAGTGAGTCCTGCAGGCCCGTGGGAAAGCAGTTGGACTCTAGCAGGCTACCAAGAGGAGACGGGCAGGAATTGGCTAAATGTTGAGGGGCTGGCAGAAATGGTTTAAATTGCCTAAATGTCTGCAGTCTCCCTGGGCGTTGTTTGTGCTGAGTCTGAGTGCACCAGACCCATTCCGTGTTGTAAACTCCGGGTTCGATTTTGCCAAGCTTTTCTGAGGATCTGGTTCAGGTTGCGCCTGACTGGGCTCTGTTTCTGCTGCTTCTCCCCGCCGCCCCCGCCCCCCTTTTGTAGAAGGGAGGGGAGCTTGGGGCCTAGAGGTGCATGAGGGCAGGCAGATGATGTCTGGCAGGCCCGGAGGGGAGCCTGCAGCTGCAAATTGAAAATGGAAGGAGGGCAGTCTCAGAGAGGGGTTGAGGACAAGGGAAGTTTGTTTAACCATCAACTTGCAGATTTTTCCTGCACCCTTTCCCTCTGGGCTGCCCAGCAGTGATGAGCACTGAGAGGGAAACACCTGCCAGCACTGAAGCCAGCAGCCTGAGATTTGGGGGGTGGTGTGTGTCTGCGGTAAAGGTCAGAGGATGTCAGGTTAGATCTGTACGTATAGTCTCCCATCACCCCAGAATGTGGGCCCAGTCATTGGTGCTGGCAAACCTTGCTTCTCTTCCTCTCCAGGCCTGTGTCCCCTGCCTGTAGGATTGCATCAGAGCTTCCTGACCTGCTCTAGCTCTGTCTCTAGATCTGTCTTAAGCTTTTAGGTTCTCCACCCAAGGATAATGACATCCTAGGGGTTCAAGGGAGCAGATTTAGGGGCCCCTTTAAGAGGCCAGGGCCAGTTTTCTCCTATTGCTGTGATTGTTCCAACCTGGTGTTAACGTAAACAAAAACCATTGAAACCTGTAAAGAATTTTTGTGAGTTTATTTGAGCCAAACTGTCGACATATGCCGGGAAGTAGAACCTCAACGAATTGAGATAATGCTCCAGACAATGGCGGGTTACATTTGTATTTATACATTGCAATCAAAGGAAAGGGACATAGGCGGGTTACATGAAATTCATTGGTGATAGATTAAGGAGGAGGGATAAAGCAGAGCAGGGAAACCCCTGGGATTGGATAAAAAGTAAAATGATGGACACATACTTAGGTGGGTGCAGGAACATCTAACATGATAATGAAGAAATTTGTGGTATCTGTCCTGGCGCCCAGCACATTTGGTTGTGCCCAAGGGGTCCAGAAAAAGGGAAGTTACAAGTTACCCAGACATTTCAAAGGGTATGTTATCATAGATGCAAAAAGACAGACAGGCTCAGTCAAGGTAAAGGTTGACCTTGTCAGTGAAGATACTGGCCTAGGATGTAACTGCCCACCATAACTGCTTTTAAAGTTTAGTTTCAGACCATCCTTTGTGGTTACTTTAGGTCTCTGAGTTTGCAAGACTGCCATGCAGGCCTCCCCTGAGCTTGTCAGATCAGCATGTGGTTTTAAGAAAGTGCCTAAGCCTTGACATTTGCCAAAATAAGGCCAGAAAAGCTGAATCAGTTACTCTTAAAGGGTGAGTCCCACAAAGGGGATTTATTCTCAATCTCCCTCCAGGGTTGAGCTATCCTAGAGGGACTTCTTTGAATCTCTATAGAGCTTTCCTTTTAATGACCTGGAGGAGTGAACGGAGGGGCTTCTGACTGGGGCCACCTCTGGGCTTCCACCGTGCTCCCAGCCCCAGAGGCCAGCTGTGTATATCTTTGCATAAAGGACAATAGCTCACAAAAAGAGGCTTATCTTCCCAGAATGCAGCCCTCAGTGTGACCTTCAGAGCTGGGAGTGAAGATATTTGGGGAAAGGATTTAGGGTTCTGTGGCCCCTGTTGTCACGGAAAAGGGAACTCAGAAAAAGCTCTTTTCCACCAGTGCTGGGAAGTCCCCTGCTGGGCTGTCTCTGACACTTCAGCTTTTTAGAGCTCAGCCGGCTGAGAGGTTGGGAGCATGTCTTGCTACATTAGGCACCCAGATCCTGTCTGGTAGGCTGTTGCCGTCCCTGCCTCCCCTTCTCGCCCCAGAGCAGTCACACCGAGTGTATTTGACTGGGGGCAGGGGAGCACGCGGTGGGCAAGGCGGCCCTGGCCCTCAAGTTTCGTGCAGAGGGCAGATGCTGGAAGAGGAAGCCAGCAGGAGACGGGCTCCATTAGCTTCCCCCGGCTCCATCTGTGGGCCCTGCTATTCTTCTCCAGGTGTAGGGTGTTGGCCCCTCTGGGTCCCTGGGCAGCCACAGGCCTTCCCACCCATCATGGACAGGAAGGAGGGTGGCTTCATGAGAAGCACATGGCCCTGGCTGGGTAGCTCAGTTGGTTAGAATGTCATCGTGACATTCCAAGATTTCGGGTTCAGTCACCATCAGGGCACATACAAGAATCAACCAATGAAAGCATAAACTAGTGGAATAACAAAAATTGCTCTTCCTCCCCCTCTCAAAGCAATTTTTAAAAAGGTAAGTGCATTGTTCTGATAAGAGAAGGGTTTTCCTCCTGTGAAGTAGTGAGACATCAAACTGATTTTGCCATTTCTTTCCCTTTGTAACCTAGAGGTCTCGGTTTAAAGTGTTTTACTAGAAGTTACCGAGTTGGAATTTGCTGTGGAACATTTTGGTGTCAGCATGTTATCAGCAGGAGAAAGGCCCTGCGGGGCTCTTAGATGTGCTGTGTGTCACAGGGTCCCGGGGTGGTGGCCACTGGTGGATGGAAAGGGAGTGGATTTCTCTTTGAGGCCCCACCCTTCAGTTACTGCAAAGGTCCCATGTCGCCTGGTCCGGCCGGGAGGTCAGAGCAGGGCAGTGTGTCCAGGCTTCCCGGCTGCCGCCTCTGTTCCCCTTGCTGCTGCGTGGAAAGCAGGTGTTTCCCTCTCAGAAAGACAGAGCCAGCAGAAGCCCGGTTCCCGGGCAAGCAGCATGGGCGTCTGGTTCGCCAGCCTCCCTCCCTGGAAGCAGAACATCCTTCTGGAGGTTGTGTGTGCATTAGAGCTGCTCATTACACCCGCTTCCATGTCCCACCCTGCGGCCTGGTCCCTCCTGACTTTCCCCCGTGGTCCCTACTGTGTGCAGGAGATACTGTCTGGAAGGTAAGGTAGGATCTGCAGGCCCACTTCCCTGTTGGGCTAATATTCTGTTCCCTGTTGGGCTAATATTCTGAGTGACTTTATAGATAACGTTCTCCTGTGTCAGCCAAGAAGGTGACCTGCGACAGACAAGGCGTCCCAAAGGGCGTTGGGCCTGCTGGGCTGGTGCCCTGGGCTTCCCGGCTGCTGGGCGCCGCACAGTCGCCTCAGGGTCCTTGGTGGCAGCAGGGGAGGCGCCCTCAGGTGGAAGTCCCAGCCAGTGTGCTCCTGCCATGGCCGGGTGGCTGAGCTGCGCCGAACCCGTGGGTCTGTTTTCCCTGTGGCAGGTGTGGCAGCAGTGACGTGTTCAGACTTGGATCAGGAGGTCGGAGCCGCTGGCCTTGTCCTGGCTTTGTGCCCCGTGAACCCACTTCACGTATTGTCACAGCAGCTGCACCTAAGAGGAAGCTATTGCTTCCCAGAGGAGGAAACAGAGGCTTAGCAAGTTGAGTAATTAGCCCAAGATGACACTCAGGCATGTGTGGTGCGAGGATTGGAACCCAGCAGAAGCTGTGCTCACACTGCACTGTGCTGAGAGGGTGCTCTGGGGTGAAGGAGCCCCCGAGAGCTTGGATCAGACAAGTCTTTGACCCTCTTCGGTCATCACGGTGCAGGGCTTCTGAGCTCTCCTACAAGGCTTCTCTGCAGCCTGAGATCAGAATGGACCTGCAGTCACCATGCTGGCATCTTCCTTCCCTGTTCTCTGCACCAGTCCTAGGAGCCCTGACCATGGCTGCCTGTCCCCTGGGTTCTCACCTGCCCTCCGCTCACTGTCCCTGGTTCACAGGGTCTGTCTAAGACCAGGAGCCGGCCTGCTCCTTCATAGTCAGGCTCTGCCTCCTCAGGCCAGAGCTGGAGCCCTCATCCCTGAGCTGTCCCTTTGTGCTGACCCTCACGCTGACCACCTCCTCAGATGCCCCAGCCCTAAAAGCCCTCCCAGCCAGAGTGTCACCAGGGCTTTTCAGCCATAGAATGCTCCATGGAGTTTCCCAAAAGCCCCTTGTAAGGCTGGAGTGCTGCGTGCTCCTGGCTGCCCAGCGCCCCCAGCACAGCTAGTGACCGAAGGTTCCAGCCCCAGGTCAGTACTTTAGGGGCCAGAGCCGCACAGAAGCTGCAACCTCAGGAGCCACTCCTTGGTTCTTGTCCGGTTGCAGGCATTTCTCCATGGACTTCTTGCCCCAGTGCCCAGGGCACAGCTGAGTGCCCTACAGATGTCAGCTGATGGAAAAGAAAGGCGCTGGAAAATCCAGGACTTCCCAGACTCTGATGGGGAAGACGTTTTTCTGAATAGCATCTTTAGCTGGAGGGTGGGGAAGCACTGACTCAGCGGGGTTTCCCTCCAGATTCCAGGTCCCCTGGGTGCTCGGCCCCTGGGCAGCTCCCTCCTGGAGCCTTCCTCTCCCCGCTGCCCCCGCTGCCCCCACCCTGTCCAGCCAGGCAGCTTTGGGCCCAAGCCCTGGATGGGAATGCTGCCGGCTCTGCCGAGGGGCGTGGGCCACTCTGCCTACAGAGGAGTGGTACCAGCTGGTGCCGGCACTCGGCACCTGTTCCGAGGCTGCCAGCTCAGCGGCTGGCTGGGTAGCAGCTGGCCCGAGCGCCTGCAAATGTTCAGTTTATATTTGGGGTACGAGGCATTCTTCATGCATTAGAGCGGTCGTTGCCTACACACCCATTAGAACCTAAGCTTCTTGAGTCCAAAGTACAAATCCTGTGAGTAAATACTAGCAAACATTTACCAAGAGCTACAGTGTGCCAGGCGCTCACTCGATGCCCACAGCAGCGCTGTGAGGGCGAAACACGCCATCTTCACGTTACAGATGAAGAAACAGGTTCAGAGGGAACGTGGCCTGGCTGGGTCACACTGCTGGTTGTTGAGTGGAAGCTCCAGGATTCAAAAGGGGGCCTGGTTCCACAGCCCATCTGTCCTCCCCGCTGGCCTGTCCTTCTGTGTTGTTGGGTCAGGTTTACTGAGGTCTACATTGGACACAGTCACATTCACCTTTTTCAGGCGCACAGCCCTCTGAGCTGTCACGAAACCACCACCATGACCTACGTATAGTCTCCCATCACCCCAGAAAGTTCTGCGCCCCTTGTAGGCACTCCTGATCCCCGGCAACCCACTAATCTGATACTTGTCCCTAAGGTTTTGCCTTTTCCAGAATGTCGGAAGGGAATCATTCCGTTTGTGTCTGGTGTGTCTGCTTTTACCTGGCCTGTTCGTTCTCGGTCCTCACGTAGCTGAGTGTCAGTGGTTTGCTCCTTTGTTGCTCTGCTGTCCTACAATCATTTGTTATCCACTCAGCTAGCGAAGGGTATTTGGATTTCCAGTTGGGGCAGTTTTGAATAAAGCTGCTATAAACATTTGTGTACAGTGCAAATTTTATTTTATTTTATTTTTTTAATATATTTTATTGATTTTCCACAGAGAGGAAGGGAGAGAGATAGTTAGAAACATCGATGAGAGAGAAACATCGATCAGCTGCCTCCTGCACATCTCCTACTGGGGATGTGCTCGCAACCCAGGTACATGCCCTTGACCGGAATCGAACCTGGGACCCTTCAGTCCGCAGGCCGACGCTCTATCCACTGAGCCAAACCGGTTTCGGCAACAGTGCAAATTTTAATTTCTTTTTAAATTTGTTTTACTTTACTGATTTCAAAGAGAGGAAGGGAGAGAAGGAGCGAGAAACATTAGTGATGAGAGAAAATTATCGATTGGCTGCCTCCTGCACGCCCCCTACTGGGGATGGAGCCCGCAACCTGGGCATATGCCCTGACCGGGAATTGAACTGTGACCTACTGGTTCATGGGTCAAAGTTCAACCACTGAGCCACACCGGCCGGGTGATTCTCAGCTCTTTAATATTTGTTTTGCTCTCCTGGTCCAGCACGAGTTGGAAACGTGTGTGATGGAGAGCGATGGTAAGAAATACCCAGGCCCACACAGCTTGAATGGCAGGAAGCAGAAGTTGATTGGAGACAAACCCTCTATTGTTCATGTTCTAGAAGCTTTTGGAATGTATGAAGCAGCTTTTCCCCTCTGGCTGCTGGAACTGCCTGTGTCTGGAGCAGGGCGAGCAGGCGGCAATCACAGCTGCTGCCTCTGCACCTCGGTGCTGGGTGCTGGTGTGGGGAGAGGGAAGCATGGCTTGTCGGGAAGGCACCCCCCTCAGGAGGCACCCCGGAAGGCAGAAGGGACCCAGAGGAGGCTCAGGAACCCAGCCTGATGGGCTCCACCTTTCCCCTCTCTTCTCCCAACCCCCAGGACTGTGTGGGTGGGAGGGGTTATATGTGCACAACATAAAACTTAACCATATTTTGTTGTTGTTCATCCTCACCTGAGGGTATTTTTTCCATGGATTCTTAGGGAGAGGCAGAGGGAGAGGGAGAGGGAGAGGGAGGAAGGAAGTGGGAGAGGGAGAGAGAGAGAGAGAGAGAGAGAGAGAGACCTCCCGCACAGATCTAACCTGACATCCTCTAACCACTAAGCAACACTGGCCAGAGCAAGACTTAACCATTTTTTAAAAGATTATTTTTATTGATTTCAGAAAGGGAGAGAGAAACATCAATGATGAGAGAGAATCATTGCTCAGCTGCCTCCTACGCACCCTCTACTAGGGGTCAAGCCCAAAACCTAGGCATGTGCCCTGACCAGGAATGGAACCGTGACCTCTCCCTTCTCTCTCACCAAAAGCAAGCGTTTTCCATAATAAACAGGAAATTTCATTCATCTACAAAAAAGAGGACTTAGCTCTGTTGGCTCTGCGTTGAGGTGCTGGTGAGTGACAGTGTGTAGCCGGGGCACCCAGCTCTGGCTGGGGCGTAGGGATCTGCAGGCTGTGACTCCGGTGCCTCGCTCCACCTCCTCCTCCTTTCCCTTTCCCTGTCTGCTCTTGGCCCCCCACCGTTGGGGAGGGGGAGGCCCCGATGGGTGGAGTGTGGGGGTGACCTCAGCTCCCCGCTGCTGTCCTCACTCCTGGGCCAAAGCTAACTTGGGCTTGAGCCCAGCCCATCAGGGCGTCCCTGTTCCCAAAGCTTTAGTTTTGGCATCGCTGCCTCCCCAGCTGTGGGACTCTGGTCATTTGAACTTGTGTCAGTCTGAGGACAAATAGTTTGATGAGGGGAGAAGTTGGGCCTCATTTCTGCTGAGAGGGAGCCTCTGTTCAGTCCTGAGTCATCGCTTTTTCAGCGCTGACCTGCTGGTCGCAGAGCAGCCATACAAGGCGCTGACGGAGTGGCCTGGGCTCCTCAGCCTGCGCCTGCGCCTGCGCTTTCCTTTCTGGTTTTCTGCAGACAGCTTCGCTCTGGGCCCCAATGTGCTGGGTCACAGGGGCTGTACTTTGAAACCAGCCGTGAGGCACTTGCTCCATGCCCTGCCACACTGAGCACGGAGGCTGGTGGCCTTGCCCTTTGCCTCCAGCTTTGGAAGGCTGGCTGCTCCCCTGCTCCCCTGCCCAGCCTGGGGTCCCAGGGGCTTTGCTGCCCCCCCCCCCCCCGCCGTTCCCCCCTCCCGCTCGCTTCCACCTCACCTCCACCACATCAAGAAACCCCAACCAGCTGAGTGGCTGCCTCTGACTAGAGCATCCTGTTTCCTGGCGTGCTGGGGTGGGCGGAGGCTCTGCGTCGCCCTGGAGGCTGCCATGTGTGCATAGAAGCCATGGATTTGGGGGCTTCCTTAAGTGTCCGTGTCTTGGCCACAAGAGGAGAGCTGGCCTCTGGCCTCAGAGCCAGACCCAACATTTGTCGCGTAGTTCTTGACCCGTGATGCCATCCCAGGCTGCTGGTCCCGTGTTCCAGTGGCCCTGTCACCTCTCCCCTCGCCCCGCCTCCATGGAAGTCATTCCAGTGCCCGGGCCTGTGCTGGGAGCCCAACACATTGCCTCATGTGACCCTCCCATGATCTTAGAAGGAAGAATGAGTAACTCAGAAGTTAAGGTCACAGAGTCAGTGGCTGGAGCTGGGGTTGAATCCAGAACCGTCTTCTTTAAAATCCAGAACCGTCTTCTTTAAAATCCTGTTTTCTGAGTGCCGGGGAGAGGCTGGGAACGCCGAAGCACACTTGAACCTGGGGGCCTGGCAGCCAGAATGTTTATCCAGCCAGGCAGGGGGCCAGGGTTCTGGCCCAGTGGAGGCGGCAGCCTTCAGGGCCGGGCTGTGGCCTGGCACTCAGCCCTGAGCTCGGCCTCAGGTTCCTAGAGCGGGACTGCCCTCCCCGTGGCCCTGTAGGTCACGCTGGGCCCTTTCTTGACACTTTGTCCTTTTCTTTGGTCTCCTCCTCTACCGGATAGCTTTTCTGTTCCCGTGGTCTAGAAAACACAGGTCTGAATCCCCACCTGGCAGGGGGCTGAGGGGGGGCTGAGGAGGGCCCAAGTGGGGAGATCGGTGTGGCTGGCTTGTGTCCCTGGCTCTTCCCCATAGGAGTGGCTTCTCTGGCTAAATCTCCGGAGCCTGACTGCGCTCTGGGAAGTACAGGGGGCTCCGAAGAGGGCCGGCGCCCATCTGGTGGAGAGCGAGAGGACAGATCCCAGGGACAAGGAAATGCCCAGAGTCACCGGAGAGGCAGTGCAGTGCAGGGGCTGGGCCCAGGCTTCCCAGAGCTTCTGAAGTCCTGGTGTCCACAGGGGCTCCTACCTCTCCTTAGGGTTCCTAGAAGGTGAGGAACAGTTTCCCTTCTTCTGGGGGAAGTGAAAGAAATGGAAACATTTTGAAGTGTAATTACAAAATAGGATACAAATTCAACCACTGTTACCGAAACCCCCAAATCCACTGGCTTCAGTCAGGTATCAGGTAGCGTCTGTGAGCATAGCAGTTCAGCAAGGCCGTCCTGGGCGCTCAGCTTTGCCCTCTGAACCCACGGTGGCTGCTCCAGCTCCCACTGTCACGTCCATTCCAGCCGCAGGAGAGGCAAAAGGACAGGGCTCACACTCCTTTTCTTGTTCATTTCTGCTGTCAGGCAGCTGGGCGGGGTGGGGGGGAGGGGGTCCAGCTGAAATAAGACAATTGTTCCTGAAGGAAGATTTCCGGTTAGCGCTCTCTGTTAGCGCTCTCTGCCACGGACGCCCGCGCACCACGGGCGGTGGGAGCCAGCAGTGAATGGAGTGGAAACTGGAGTCAGATCAGCCCTTCGCTTTGGGGAAGTGTTTAAGACCTAGCGAGGGAAGTGGTTTGTCACTTCATGAGCTCGTTGTGGAGCAGAGGTCAGCAAACTCTCCGTCGGGGTCAGGGACTTCATGTTTTTGGCTTTGCAGGCTTTACAGTCTGTCGCAACACCGTGAACTCTGCGCTGTAGACGAAAGCAGCCGCGGGCGGTGTAGCCCAGTAGAACCTCACGTGGAGAAGCAGGGGGTCGGCCAGATTTGGACCCTGAGCTGCAGTGTGCCAGCCCCTGTTGTAGGGAATGCATGGGATTCCTGCAGAACAGGGAGCTGGCAGGTGCTCGCGCTGTTTTCCGCTGTCACTGCTGTGCCAGGGCACCTGGCTGGCAGCACCCGAGTCTGTCCTGGCCACACAGGGCTGAGCCGCGCTGCTGGGGTCTCCTCACTCCTGCCGGAGTCAGACCCACTTCAGAGCGCGGGCGTGGTGACTTCCTTTGCATTGTTGATTTTCTAAGCGTCTCTTAACGCCAGGTGCTGCATGGGTGAGGGCGCTCCCGTGGTGGGTACAGAAATGGGAGACCTGCTGACTCCCTCAGGGTGCTGAGTACATTCTGGAAATGTAAATGACCCAGGTGGAGAGGAACCAGGCCACAGCAGAGCCGCCTGTCCCTGGGGGCCCCTGAGCTCACCCTCCTCTTCCCACAGGGTACGACTTCTCGGCTGTCCTGGAGTGGTTCGCCGAGCGGGTCGACCGCATCATCCTGCTCTTTGATGCCCACAAGCTGGACATCTCCGACGAGTTCTCAGAAGTCATCAAGGCCCTCAAGAACCACGAGGACAAGATCCGCGTGGTGCTGAACAAGGCCGACCAGATCGAGACCCAGCAGCTGATGCGGGTGTACGGGGCCCTCATGTGGTCCCTGGGGAAGATCATCAACACGCCCGAGGTGGTGAGGGTCTACATCGGCTCCTTCTGGTCCCACCCCCTCCTCATCCCCGACAACCGCAAGCTCTTCGAGGCCGAGGAGCAGGACCTCTTCAAAGACATCCAGTCTCTGCCCCGGAACGCTGCCCTCAGGAAGCTCAACGACCTGATCAAGAGGGCAAGGCTGGCCAAGGTAGGCCTGGGATGGCATGCCTGCTCCGGGGGGGGCTCCTGTGCTGGGACTGCCACTGGGGTCCGGGGGTTGGTCTGCCCAAGACCCATCTCTGCAGACCCCCAGCCCCAGCCCCATTGCACTGTGTCTGAACCAGTCCTCTCTCTGCACCTGTGGGCGCAGCTGTTTTTTTAAGTGAAATTCTTAATGCACATGAACCTCAAAATGGAAGGTCCCACTGTACCATCAGCAGCCTGGGGAGTGGAAGTGGGTGGAGGTGCAACTTAAGGCCTCACGGGCTTCCGCCCACAGGTCTCCTTAGCACTGAAATACACTTGGCAGATGCTGGCGCTGGGGACACAGTGGGGACTGACAGCAGGTCCCCACCCTTGTAGCACTGGTCAGCCATAGGGGGGAAGGCATATGCATATAAAGCACAATTTGGGGAGACCACAGGCTGCTGCAGAAGCAGACTGGGGAGCTATCTTGGTGGGCGGGCCAGGCCGGGGGCCTCTAGTGGGAGCTGATGCTTAAGCCAGGACAGGAAGCTAGTGGAGAGGTGGGTTTCTAACCTGTGGGCCCAGAGAGAATGCTGGTGGCTGCAGCCTCCAGAGGCCCTGTTACACCATCCCTGCCCCTCTGCGGAAGCACGGGGCCTGCTGGCACCTGCTGGCAGCATCTGAATTGCTCAAGAGGTTGGAATCTCAGTGTCTGGCCAAGCACATGAGACCCTGGGCTGGCTGGTCAGCGATGGGGGCCTGCAGCGGCCCTTGTGCATCCCCGATCTCTGATGAAAGGGCCGTGGAGAGCAGGCGGCGTGCAGAGGGTAGGAAGGCAGTGTGTGGTGTTTGGCTTTGGCGAAAGCAGTCCTGTGGCCTGTGAAGCAGGCACCCTGGGCCCCTGAGTATCAGGACTGAGGATGGGTCTTCCCCGCTGGGCGGCAGGCCTGTCCTGGGAGAGCCGAGAAGAGCCCTGCCGGCCTGCTCCTGCCTCAGGGAGCCACTGCCCGTGTGTAGCCCTGAGGTTTTGAGACTCCGCCGTGGACAGAACACCGTGGCCCAGGGCACCCCCACACTCGCTTGAGGCCTGGTGTCAGGTAGCTTTTGGCCTGAGTAATGAGAACTGACCCTCATCCTTTGCCACCGGCTCTGTCTGTTGCCCAGAGTGCTGGCCCAGCACATGGGAGCTCGCTAGGAGACGGGTTCTCAGGCCCACGTCTGCCCTGCTGAGCATTTGGACTCAAGCCCCTGGTGACCTGTCTGCCTAGACAAGTTGCAGAGGCCCGCAGGAGAACACAGGGCTGCGCGCTTTTCTAGCTGTATCTCTGCTGGAGCCTTCTTGGTGAGTGTCGCTCGTTCTAAGAAAGGAACCTGTGAGAAAACCTGAATAATTGGCTCCTGACCTCAAAGGACTGAGGGACACCCAGAGCTGAAGGAGGACAGGCAGTGAGCGGAGAAGAGACCACAGGGAAGGGCGGCTCCCCTCCCTGCCCTGCCCCTCTCCTGGACCAGCTCCCTTCCAGGACAGAACACAGGGCAGACTTCCTCCTGCTTGTTCACTTACAGAAATGGTTGTGTCATCTCCTGGCCTGAGGGCACATTGAGTCACTTTGCCTGGGAAACGCGGCCTCCAGCCTTGTTCCCCACCTGCTGCTGTTCCTTCTCCTGGCGTGTGCGGCTCTGGGCTCTGGGCTCTGGCGGCTCTCTCTGCCCTGACTCTGGCCTGCTTCCCTCCGGCCATTCTCAGCCAGGCTCCTGGCCCAGGGCAGCCAGGGCCAGGCCGTGGAGGGGATTGAATGGGGTGGAGTCTGGGAGAAGGTGGCCGGCTGGCGGGCTGGCTGCAGCCCTCCAGGGATGAACACTGCGTGGCAAAGCAGGGGATTTGAAGGGCTGGTGCCCTGGAGGGTTGTCAGCATTACCAGCCCGATCTGAGGAAATGAAGGTGTGCGGCCTTGAATTGGCAGATGTCTGAGCAAGGTATCGAAGCTAAGATAAAGCTTGAAACATCTGGGGGAAGCTTGTGGGGTTTTTCTAATCCTTAGTCACCCCTAAGGCTTTGGTAATGACAAAGTGGAGCATAATTCAGGCCGTGGTGGTGTTTTATGGCCTCGATGTGAGCGTCCACATGTCTGCACATGCAGGAGGGTGGGGGCCCTGCCCTGCTGCCCCGTGGAGGGGTCCCTGGGGGAGGGAGGCTGCGGGAAGCAGAACGTGGGCTTTGGACTGCCTTTGCCCTCCCGGGTCACAGCCCCGGCTTCCTGGGGCAGCCCAGGTGCAGGCCACACCCCTGCCGAGGTGTCCAGGAAGCCTGTGACGCCCGCCCCTTCTGCCGCACAGGTTCACGCCTACATCATCAGCTCCCTCAAGAAGGAGATGCCCAATGTCTTCGGTAAAGAGAGCAAGAAGAAAGAGCTGGTGAACAACCTGGGAGAGATCTACGCCAAGATCGAGCGGGAGCATCAGATCTCCCCTGGCGACTTCCCGAGCCTCCGCAAGATGCAGGTCCGGTGGCCCGCACCCTAAGCAGGCTGGGGGGGCATGAGGAAGGCCGGGGGCACTGGGTCTCTGTGGGGTGGGGGCTCCCAAAATGGAAGCAGCTGGGAAAGTCACCAGCCCCCCACCCGAATCGGAGAAGTTGACCCAGGTCCTCAGGGAATGGGGGACAGGGCCAGGCACTCTGGCCTCATCCCAGTTCATTCTCTCCATAGCCCTGCCAGGAAGGGACTCTTTTTACCTTCCAGGTTACAAATTGGGGAGCCAGGGCCCAGTGGGGTTAACCGAGTTGCCTGAGCTGTGACGTGGTTCCCGCTTTCTCTTGGGAACCCTTGCTTTGCCCACTCCATCTGGAGCCTGGGAGGGCCCAACCCACCCTTCTCCTTCCTCCCCGCCCACCACAGGAACTCCTGCAGACCCAAGACTTCACCAAGTTCCAGGCCTTGAAGCCCAAGCTGCTGGACACAGTGGACGACATGCTGACCAATGACATCGCCCGGCTGATGGTGATGGTGCGCCAGGAGGAGTCCCAGATGCCCTCGCAGGTCGTCAAGGGCGGTGCCTTCGAAGGCACCATGAATGGGCCCTTCGGGCACGGCTACGGCGAGGGGGCCGGGGAAGGCATAGATGACATCGAGTGGGTGGTAGGCAAGGACAAGCCCACCTATGACGAGATCTTCTACACACTGTCGCCCGTCAATGGCAAGATCACGGGCGCCAACGCCAAGAAGGAGATGGTGAAGTCCAAGCTGCCCAATACGGTGCTGGGGAAGATCTGGAAGCTGGCCGATGTGGACAAGGACGGGCTGCTGGACGACGAGGAGTTTGCCCTGGCCAACCACCTCATCAAAGTCAAGCTGGAGGGCCATGAGCTGCCCACCGATCTCCCCCCGCACCTGATCCCACCCTCCAAGCGGAGGCTCGAGTGACCAGCCAGCAGAGACGGGGGGAGGGGAGGGTCACCGGTTCTCAAGGTCCATAAAGACTGAGTGGCTGTCTCCTCAGCTCTTGAAAAGGAAAACCACCATCTTTCTTTCAAAGGCTGTTCCTGGGCCCAGCAGGGGAGGCAGGGTGATGCTCGTATGTGAATGATGGAATTTTATGCACAAGAACTATGGATATTTTTAATATATAACGTTAGAGGCGGCCTTCTTTCTTGCCTCCTCCTCCGTCTGACAGCCCCATGCCTTCACGCACACCGCTGGCCTCCCCCCTTGCCTCCCGCTCTGGCTGTGCAGCACTCAGCGCCCACAACCACTCCCAGCGCACCCCTCCTGGCAGCTGCCGGGCTGGGGCCTGTGTAGACAGGAATGGCTGGATCTGGGTTATTCCGAAGCTGAGCGCAGCTTCTTGGGGCCAGTGGCCTCCTCCCCATGTCCCGGACTTGGTTCTTGTGCCTTTTGCCACCTCTCAGCCCCCTGCGCACAGCCCTGCTCTTTGCTCTCCTAGCCTCCCGCCCCTTGCGTGGCAGTCACCGAAGCAAGGCCCAGCTGCCTTTGGGGGATCAGAGGGGTGGGTGGGTGTGAAAGAAAACATCTTCCAGAAGATACATAAGCTAGTGTTGGTTCCGGAAAAGTAACACCTCTTATACTTGACTGGGTTTTCCAGTAACTTCCCAACCACTCGTTCAGAAGCTGTGATTCTTGTCTCCTCTCCCACTCTAACCAGGGGCAGCTCTACCCGGGAGCCATGAGACATGGTGTGTGCAGAGCTCCCCCGCCGGGGACCCGAGAGGTGTTCTCTGCGGCACCCTCTCACTCCCTGGACATTCCGGTGCACCTCCCTGCCCCACCCTTGGGTGGGTGCTAGGTCCTCATGAACTTGGCATGGTTTGGTGCTCTAGCCCCGGCCTAGTGGCCAGAGACCAGGGATAACCCAGCCCCTTGAGCAAAGGAAGGTGGGATGCCCTTAGAGCAACCCCTTCCCCAGGCTGTGAATAAACAGGCAGCGAGTGGCCAGCTCAGGCCGCCTCACGGCTCTGCCTCGGCCGGGCTGTCTAAGCGGCTCGGGGCCTGGACATACTGCTGGCTCCGCGGCCTGCAGCCGCCATCACTCCCACGGGGTCTCAGGGACTCCTGCACTCCGACTTCTCCAGCCCCACCCACCCTCCCAGTGCTGCTCTCCAGGCGTCCGTCTGCTGAGTCCCAGTGGCCAGGAACTGGCCTGGTTACGTCCAGCCGGCCTCGGCCACCATTCCGTGCGGTATTAGGTGAGGGTGAAGGTGCATTGTTGAGAATTCACTGTTTCCGATGCAATGGCTTTTCCACGCTCACCTGTGGGAAGAAAAGCAACTAAGACAAGACTTTCTTGAATTAAAGAAGTTTGTGCTGAAGCTGGCTTCTGGTGCTGCGTTCTCCCCCAGGGGCCTGCTCCCCACGGTGCCTGCTGGGGCACTGGCAGGGCAGGGACAGATTGGCAAGCCTGCCAGGGTGGGGCCCAGGCGCAGTCACGCTCAGCTCTGGCAGCTACTACCTCTTAATAGACGCCCGCAGACAGGGCTGATGACCCCTTTCCTTGTGCTCGGTGGGGGCTGAGCAGGGGTTTATTTTAGGAGAGGATGGGGTGAAGCTGGGAGAATCTCTGATGACAGAACTAGGCTGCCTGCCCTGGGGCTGGGGAGAAGGTACCTGCCTTGTATGATCTTCACAGCATCTCCCCCAACCTGGGCCCGCCCTGGACATGGGCAGACAGGTGGGCGCCCATGGGGCTCTGGGCACTGGGAGGGATCAAGTAGACAATGGTTGACTGGACTTTGTGCTAGGCCCGGGGGTGGGGGTGGGGGTGGGGGTGGGGTTGAGATACAGTGAAGCTGGTACTCAGACCAGCAACAAAAATACAATTACTAAGGGTGGGGCCGGCCATGCCTCAGATGGGGGGGTGGAGGGGAGGGGGCGGGAACTGCTTGTACCAGCCCAGGGAAGGAGACAAATTGGGAGCTGATGCACCATGCAGGCCTCAGACGTGTAATCAGGGTGGAGCGCGCCAGGCTCACTTGTGGCAAAAGACAGGATGTGAACAGGTGCCCACGGTCCTGCCAGCAGGTTGTGCTTACCAGCCGGCTTGGGTGTCTGGTCTGACCACCAGTATCTGATCGCCAGCCTGGCACCACTCAGGCGGTTTGCCTTGTACCGGGGTTACCTTGGCCGTCATGATGGGAGGTCGGTGTTTTCCCCCATTGCACAGCCAGACTCAGGCGGGCAGCTGTATAGGGTGATTCAGACCTGGTGTGCCCGACTCCAGGTGTGTAATCCAAATGCCCACCAGCCTGTAATCCAAAGTACCCTTTTCAAAGGAAAAACAAAGCCTGCAGCTCACCCCCCCCCCCCCAATTCTAAGCTACGGACTCAGATTTGAGAAACCCACATGGAAGATTAAAGAGATTAAGTGCTACCACTGCAGCTGGGGCCCGGGAGGCTTGGCACAGCCCCTCAGTCTGCAGGGTCACCCAGGAGGTGCAGCTGGCTCGCTCAAGCTGGAGCACAAAAAGAACGCGGAGTGAGAGAGAAGCGCTGCCTGGCCGCTCTGCCCCCTCCACTGAGCCCGCCACCTCGGCTTTCCTGTGCACCCCACACTCAGCACCCTCCCCCAGCACGCGGAGGCAGGGTGAACCCCTAAGGCTGCTCCAGGAAGTGGCGGTTGATCTGAGACTTACAGGGCCAAGGGCAGGTGGCTGCACCCCTGCTGGCCTGGAGCTCAGGCCCCTGGTTTGAGTTTTACAGATTGGGGGTCTTCTCAGGCTGTGATGGAAGTTCAGGGGGGGGCCAGTGTGTGGACAAAGGAGTGGCCACCCCTCGGAGGGCAGCATCTGCCCCTCACCTCGTCCCCAGCTCCCTAGCAGGCCAGGACCCGGGGTGAAAGGCCCCCTTCAGAGCTGCTCGGGTACAGGAGAGCTGATTCTACCCGCACCCAGAGCTCCTGCAGTAAGAGGCCTTTGGGGCCATCTGCCCACGTGGCACCTCAGAACCCACAATGCAGGAAGCAAGGGGGCGCACCCACTGCTCCGGGCCCCACACGGGAGCCCTTCATGTGAGATCTCAAAACAGTCACTTCTGCCGTCAAAAATGTTACCATGAAGTGGACCCCTTGTCCTGTTCTCATCTCAAAGAGGCGGTCACAGAATTCGCCCAAGGCCACCAGGCTTGACAGGGTCAGGACACCCAGCCACCAGTTCTGCCCCTCCATCCAAAGCACACAGAGGGCGGTTCTCAGGCAGACAGGCCGGGGATCCCAGCTCCGCCGCTCACTCCCTGAGACTTGTCTTCCCTTCTGAGCCTGATTCCTCGCTCGCAAAACGCAAACAGAAGCTCCTGCTTCAGAGGCAGGGCCCCTAGGGTGGCCACCTTTGCTCAGCACCCAGTGCATTTGGGGGGCCGGGGGGGGGGGGTTAAGGGTCGGTGCAGGGAGCCCAGCGCCCCACCCAACTCCCAGAACAAAGCAGGTAGGACCCACCCTTCCCTAAAGCAGCTCACAGACTCGGTGGCGCCCATGGGCCAGAGGGGTGGTGGCCGATGGGGCTCAGGCCTGGCTTCCTGTGCGCCCAGAAGGTTTGCTGATTATAAAACCACATGGCCTGCAGCCTCCGTGGAGCGTGGGAGCCCCTATGGTGTGTTGGAGCAGCACAGAAGGTTTCTGGAAGAAAAGCCAGGATGATGAAATCACCATCTGTCCACCCATTTGGAGCTTTGGACTTTTCAAAGGACACACCCTGGTGTGCTGGGGTGGGCGGGGGAGGAGGAGTGCAGGGCTGCCAAGGACTAGCTTGGGGAGTGGGGACCCTCAACATCACCCTTTCCATCAGCCTCTCCCCCACATAGACACACGTTTAGATAAAACGTGGAGCCTGAGCGGCAATGCAGCTCCCACCCTCCAACCACACTCTTCCTAGACCAGCGGTTCTCAACCTGGGGGTCGAACGACCCTTTCACAGGAGTCGCCTAAGACCATCGGAAAACACATATAATTACATACTGTTTTTGTGATTAATCACTATGCTTTAATTATGTTCAATTTGTAACAATGAAAAGACATCCTGCATATCAGATATTTACATTACGATTCATAACAATAGCAAAATTACAGTTAGGAAGTAGCAACGAAAATAATTTTATGGTTGGGGGTCACCACAACATGAGGAACTGTATGAAAGGGTCGCGGGATGAGGACCCTTTCCCGCGACCACTGGTGGCCACCCCGTGTACCACTTGCCCCTCACACCTGAGCTGGGGCAGTTCTCCACTGTGAACGGACAGCAGCCCAGAGAGAGGGGAAACGACTTGCCCACGGCCACAGGCCTGGTCAACAGTCTGACCCCCAGCCAGCCTCCCTTTGGTCCCTGGCTCTCTGGGGCAGGGGTGGGGCACTGTGCTTCCGGTGGGGCCCAGGGCCAGGGCAGCGGGCCAATGCAAGTGGCCCTGCAGGCCCATCTGCTGAGAGTGGCTTCCTGAGGCCGGGCTGGGAGAGGCTCGCCCCCAGCCACTGAAGGGAGCCCCATAGGCCGCTCAGGAGCCCAAGAGGTGGCTGGGACAGACCCCGAGGCTGCCTGTGTCTGGGCCACTCCCAGGCTCAGGGACCTATGCTCTGGGGTTCAGAAGGCCTGGGTTCCCGGCCACTCCCCTGCTCTGGGCTTCACCTCCCCCTCTGTGGCAGCCCCCTTATGTGAACCACCATTTTCTTTCTGCTCGCCTCAGAAATATACCGGAGGATATATTTTCCATTGATTTTTAGAGAGTAGAAGAGAGGGAGGGAAGGGGAGAGAGAAACATCCATGTGAGACACTTTGATTGGTTGCCTCCCACTCTCTCCTGAGCAGGGCCAGGGATCAGGCCTGCAACCCAGGTACGTGCCCTTGACCGGGAATCGACCCTCGACCTTTCGGTACACGGGCCAACACTCTGAGCACACCAGACAGGGCCTGACAGTTTCTTTTTCTCGTCATCAAGGCCCTTCCCAGAGGCCTACATCAAGTCCACCGCCCTCTGGCCTTTCCTGTCCCCTGTCCTCAGCGTCTGGGGACACAGACTGACCTTCTGCTGCCAGGCACTAGCCTCGGCCTGGAACCAGGAGAAGCTCAAGGCTGGCACCACCCACCTCCCCAGCCTCAAGGTATTAATCTGTTATGGGAGGGCCCTTGTGAAGATAGCAGATCTTAGCTTTGAAATACTAAGGACCACAGGAATGAAGATGTAATTACCATGATCTGCTATCCCCAGGGCTCCCTAGAGCTAGTGCCAACACCTCAATACCAAAGGGGCTGGGAAGGGGGAGAGGTATGGGAGGACAGGCGCCCCTGCACCTGGTGGGCCTCCGGAAGCAGTGACCAGGGAGTGTGAATGAGGAGGCGATGGGAAGGTCTTCTGCTCAGACTCACTGGGCCAGGGTCTTTGCCACATGCAGACCCTGCTCCCTGGGGTGAGGCCTGTGCAGCCCTGGTGGTCTGGCTCACACAAGATTAGAAAACAGATCTGCTGGGGCAAAGCAGGGCCCAGTGCAGGAGCTGCTTCTGATGGCGGGGCTGGGGGACTGGCTGCTTGTGGAGTCTGGAGTAGGGGTTCAGGTACAGACTGAGTCTTGAGGGGTTTTCTGACCTTGAGCTGCAAAGGAGCAGCGAGCCAACCCCCTTTTACAGACAAGGAAACTGAGGCTTGGAACAGGATGTGACAAAAGGAATACGGGACCAAGGGAATCCAGTACCAGATGGACTGCCCCGCGTAGACACCGGTGGGTCTCAGTTTTTGTCTGTTTCCCCTCTGCAGGTCCAGAGAGGGGCCTGTCCGAAAATTCAGCATTCAGAGAAGCTAAGAAACTTGCCCGAGGTCACACAGGGAGTCAGCCAGGACCCAGAGGCCCCCCCAGCTGGTCCTTGACTGCTGATCCTGGGGGCTGGGTTGGAGTGGGTTTGGGGATCAGAGTGTCCAAGAAGGGCAATGAGGAGTGGTCCGTTTTCCTACCCAGGAGCCTTTCCCTACCCTATAACTCCCCAGAAGATGGGAACTTGGGCTGGTCCGGAGCACCTGGCCCTCCTCTGGTCTCTGGCACCCCCCTGTGGCCTCCCAGGGCATAAACCCTACCGTGGGCCCCGCCCCCAAAAGGAGGACCCAGAATGCTACAGGTGAGAACCCGGAGGGCTCAACCACACAATCCCAGCCCCCCTCCCAGAAGACACAGGCCATTGAAATTTAAATCTTGGCAATAATAATTAATAATAATTATAATAGTAGTAAATCCTGGCTCCCTTCCCCCACCTGGCTTGGGTAGGAGAGAGCCTGTATGTCTTGGTTCCCCCAGGGACAGGTCTCGGAGGAGATCAAATGGGAGAGACCTGTGGGGAAGCCCCGGGCTGCTAGGGATGCTGCTTCAGCTCCAAGGACGTCAGAGTGCCTCCTCCCTCAAGGCTCGCAACCGGACCCAGAAGACTCCAGAAGGTCTCCCCGCCTGAGGGAGGAGGCAAACCCGCCCAAAAGATCTTTTTTAATAGAAGAATTTGTTATCTAAAGCCGCTAAAAACCCCACCCTTCGATCCCTCCTCTTGGACAGACCCACCGTCCTGTGGTTTCTGGTCCAGCCCAGCTGGAGACAGCTGGACAGAAGTCAGAAATGCCACTGGATAAGCCAACCCCGCCCTCTCCTGACCTCCAGCCCCGGTCAGACTTCTTGGCCTTTAAGTTCCAGGCCGGCGAAGGCCCTGCCCCGCCCAGGGCTTTGAGAGCCTGTGGTGGCCTGCTCTCCCCCCCTCCCCCCAGGCGTGCATCTCCTAAACTCTAAGGACCCCCGGAGACTTGCCATCAGGGAAGCAATGGCCAGCGGCAGCTTGTCTCTTGCTAACTCCCTGAACCTGGCCCCAAGGCTCCCTTTTCGCTGGCTTCTCAGTGAGCCAAAGCAGCCCTGCTAGGCCTTCCTGTTGCTGCTTCTGTGCTAAGCCCTTGTTTCCCAGTCGCCGGCTTTAATAAAAGTACACACACACACACACACACACACACACCCCAGAGCCTATGGGGGGGCCGCCGGCTCAGCCCCACTGCAGGGTTTAGCTAAGGGTCCCCTCATCCTCGGCCTCTCAATTCATTTTGTCCTTCCCAAGTCTCAGTGTGTCCATCTGCCAAATGGGTGTGACCATTCCTGCCTCACACACCTGTCTCCCAGGTGGCTGTAACGATACGAATAAAATGAAAGCAGAAACTGGCGAGTTTTTTGAAGGGGGACATCCCGGGAAGGGAGCGGACTACAACTCCCATCCGGCTCCGGGGCCGCGGGCGTCCCGAGCCCCTCTCCCTAAGCTGAGAAAGAGGCGGCCGCTGCCCCGCCAGCCGAGGGGAGCTGCCGAACCCCGGGCATCCCCACCTGGTGGGGGGTGGGCGAGGGCCCAGGTCAGGCTGGGTCTAGGGCCGCGCAGGGGTCTAGCCGGCTTTCCCGGCCCCCAGAGACCCCCGCCTGGCCCCGCCCTGCCCAGGAGTTCGTGGCGCTCGGGCCCGCCCCCCCACTTCCTGGCCGGGATTGGCTCCGCCCCCGCTCGCCTCCGCCCTCCCACCTTCACCCTACTGTCGGATCTCCCATTGGCCGGCGCGCACCTGCCCGTCGGGGGGCGGGGCGGAAGGGCGGGGGCGGGCCGCCCAGGTGAGGGCGCGCTGGAGGCCTCGGAAGGAAGGTGACAGCAGGGAGGGCGGGAGGGTGGGGGGGAGAACGCGCCGAAGATCCGAGGACGGACAGGCGGACCGACCGACGGCGGACATGCGGGCGGCCCGGCTCTAGCCCGGGCCGGAGCCTCGGCCGCAGCCATGGAGCGGCGGCTGCGTGCGCTGGAGCGGCTGGCGCGGGGCGAGGCCGGCGGCGGCCCGGGCCTCGACGGCCTCTTGGATCTGCTGCTGGGGCTGCACCACGAGCTCAGCAGCGCCCCCCTGCGGCGAGAGCGCAACGTGGCGCAGTTCCTGAGCTGGGGTGAGTGACTCGGGCGGGACCGCGGAGGGTGGACGCGGGACTCCGCCTCAGGACCCTCTCCCTCCGCGCTGCCCGCCCACAGCCCCTCCCACCGGGAGCCGCGCGCCCACCGCCCCCCTCCCCACGGCAGCCGCTGGGCACTGGCCTGACAGCGGACCCGCGGGCCTCTTAGTCACCTGCACACCTTACCGTCACTCAGATTCA
Source organism: Myotis lucifugus (assembly GCF_000147115.1). Lineage (NCBI taxonomy): Eukaryota > Metazoa > Chordata > Mammalia > Chiroptera > Vespertilionidae > Myotis > Myotis lucifugus. The sequence goes on along the minus strand of NW_005871610.1, from coordinate 96,700 downwards.
CACTCCTTTCCACTCACAGACCCTGGGACATGCACACGACACTCATCTCACATGGACAGACGCAAAGAAACGTGGTCCCAGGTTAGACCCAGACACAGGTGCAATACACGCTCGACAGAGTCACGTCCAGAATCCCTTCCTCACGCATCGCACCGCATGACCTGTGAGAACACAGACCCACACGCACCCTCCGTGCATGCCACCCGCTGGCACACATGCGTTCTCAGGCTCCCGCACCCCACACGGCCTCACTGAGACGCTCGTATTCAGCTGGTGGAGAGACACCTGCTTCGACGCACAGTCTGTGGGTGTCACAGGCCCCCCCACACGCACTCCCATCTCCCTGCATCTAAGACCACCCGCGTCTGGACTGGACACCAACCTCAGCCCCTTTGTCCAAGCCGCTGGCCAGGTTTCCTGAGGGCTTTTCCCCAGGGCCAGGGAGGGAGGCCTGGCTGGAGGTGGATCTGTGCCCCTTCCTGGTTGACTCATCTGAGTCACCGGGAGTGGCTGGCCCGGGGTGACCCTGAATTCACTGTGAGCACTGGTGCCAGCCAGGCCATGGGGGTAGGGCATGGGGCCTGGCCTGGAGGGAGGGTGCGGTGAAGCGGGTGTTTGCCCAGTGGGCAACTAGTGTGCAGGCACTCCTGAGCTCTGGGCAGGCACAGGGCCCAGCCTGGCCCAGTTGGGAGCCTGAGACGTGCCACTGAGTGGTCCCCAGCCCGCAGCCCTTTCCTCAGTCCTCCATCTCCTTGCTGCCTTCTCCTCTCCCCGGACTCCTGCACCTGATGCTTGTGTCTCACTGTGTTGTCATCACCCCCTGTGACGCCACACCCACGTGTGTGTGTTTGCACACACATGTGCTCCTCCCTGCCTGCCTCTGGCACCTCTGCCTGGGACCCCAGTGTGGGGGCCTGTTGACATCGCCCGAGGTAACTTGCAGGGTGGTGACTCACTCTGCTCCTGCCCCAACTTGTCCCCAATCCTGCCTGGAGCCCCCATCCCCTGGGGCAGGGCCAGGGGACTGGGCAGCCTGTCCTGGGGACCTGATCCTCCTGTCTCTGGGCCCCTGGTTTGGGCCCCTGTCTGGCTGATGGGTAGCCGTCCTGGCCTCGGCTCCCCCTTGGAGGCCTGTGGCTGCTCCTCTCAGCTGCACACACAGACCTGGGAAAGAGACAATTAATTTCTGTAATGAGGTTTCCACCCCTGCTGCGGGGGTTCTGCCTGATAAACCTGTGGAGCAGCTCTCTGTCCCACCCACACACCCGCCCAGCTGGCAGGGCGTTTACCGCCTGGCAGGGGAAACTGAGGCAGGGAGTCAGACTGCAGCTGACCCCAACCCCTACTGGTCACTCTTGGCCTCCCTCAGTTTCTAGGCCCCAGTCCCACCTCCGGCCTGGAGAGGGCCTGGGCGTGGCTGAAGATGCCCCGTGTGGGAGTATCAGGGACTGCAGGAAGGAGGAGGATCCTGGCCAGGTGAAGGCCAAGTCCAGAGAGGGAGGCGGGCTCAAGGGCTGGTCAGGCCCGGAGGAGGTCCTGAGTGCTCGCATCTTCCAGTGCCAGCGTCAGGAGCCGCGGAGAGGTTTTGGCCCTGCATTTGAGTCTTGTGAGGATCTGGGCAGACCTATCTGTGCCTGCCAACGAGGAGGCCCCACATGGGGAGACCCTGTCCTACCTGTCCTCTGGGCTCCCCCAGGCCTCACCCCAACCAAGGTACCCCGGTGCCTACAGGGGCCCAGGACTGGGCCACAGCTCCTCAGTGGCAGAGAAGCCTCTCTGGGGACAAGGAATGTTGCCTGTCCAGTTTCCCAAGACAGGCTCTGGCCTGGTCTTGCTAGGTGGCTAAGAACTGTGAGCTGGGGGTGGGAATGGTATCCCCACCTGCCCTGGGTGACCTGGCTGGTCAGGGGCAGCCCCCAAGCTGGGGAGGACTACAAGTCCCATCAGTCCCTGGGACCCAGGCTGCCTGGAGTCTGGGGGCAGAGGTCCAAGGATTCAGGGAGGTCTCAGGGCCAGGTAGTCAGCAGAGTCAGGACCCCACCTTGCGTGCATCCTGCTCATGGCTGAATGGGCTGCAGCCCCTCTCGACCCCTTAGCCGGAGGTTGTCCTGGGGAGGTCATCCTTGCCCTGGCCTCATAGGAGTTATAGCTCCTGGCTGTCCCCAGGTGAGAGAGGGACCTGGGCCCTCCCCCAAGGTTCCCTGAGCCCCGCTCTCTGTCCCCTCAGCCAGCCCCTTCGTCACAAAAGTGAAGGAGCTGCGGCTGCAGAGAGATGACTTTGAGATCTTGAAGGTGATCGGCCGAGGCGCCTTCGGGGAGGTGAGCAGAGGGCCTGGGGGGGCGGGAGGAGGGTGTGTGCCCCCACAGCACTGAGCCCAGTGCTCTCTGTGGCCTCAGGTCGCCGTGGTGAGGCAGAGGGACAGTGGGCAGATTTTTGCCATGAAAATGCTGCACAAATGGGAGATGCTGAAGAGGGCCGAGGTCAGTTTGGAGTCTGGTGAGACTTCGGCACCCTAAACACGGGGGAGGGGGGAGGGCAAGAGGGTGCTGGCATACAGGGCGTGCAGGCGAAGAGGTGGTGTGGCTGCCCAACAGGCAGAGGATCCACCCCCAACAGCTGCCGACTCCCCCATCCCTTCCTCACTAGAAACCTTCCTTGGAAGCAAGTGGAGTTGTTCCCACTTCCCTTATGATAACACTGAGGCCCAGAGCCATAAAGCGTGGGCTCTGGCCCATACAGAGACCTTAATCTGAGCTCCTAGACTTCCTGAGTTTTACTCCATCCCCTGAGCTGGCGTGGGGCTTTCCTGGACTCTGATCCCACCCCATCCCGCCCCCCAAACCTGCTATAGACAGCCTGTTTCCGGGAGGAGCGGGACGTTCTGGTGAAGGGGGACAGCCGGTGGGTGACGGCTCTGCATTACGCCTTCCAAGACGAGGAGTACCTGGTGAGGACCCCGGGCCAGGTTGGAGGGGGTTGCCTGGGGACAAAGGAGAAGGCCCTTGGGGTCCAGAGGCACTGGGCCCAAGGGGAGAGCGGTCCCTCTTACTGGGACCAGCAGGCTTCCCCTCCCAACCAGCTCCAGGGCCTGGACCCTCTGCCGGAGTCCTGCCTGGGAGCTGGCCGCCCCAGAGCTGGTGGGAGCCATAGCCCTGCCTCCCACGGGGCCACTGGGAGGTGGGGTCCTGGGGCAGGTGTCCCTTTCTCCATCTGATTCTTGCCCTCCCCACCACCATCCAGTACCTGGTGATGGACTACTACGCCGGCGGGGACCTCCTCACTCTGCTGAGCCGCTTTGAGGACCGCCTGCCGCCCGAGCTGGCCCAGTTCTACCTGGCTGAGATGGTGCTGGCCATCCACTCTCTGCACCAGCTGGGTTACGTCCACAGGTGGGGCCCGCAAAGCCCCCGCGCCCTCTCCAGTCCCTGCCGACAACTCTGGGGACAGCTGCCGTTTGCCGAGCACTCACCACGTGCCGAGCCCCGTGCTGGGTGCTTCACCTGCTTGATGCCTCTGAACACTCACACCAAAAACTTTATGTGATGGGGCTGCTCATTGTTCCATCTGATAGATGAGCAAGTCAGGGCTTAGCACAGGTGAGCACCTGCCTGGTTCCAGGTGACTCAGCTGGTGGGTGGCCAAGCTGTGGTTTGCTCCTGTGTCCCCCACAGTATACTCTGCTGCCTCTGAGGGTCGTCCTTACGGATCCCTTTCCCCAGGCTAGCCACCTTCCTCCTTCCTGGGGGCTAGGAGGCCTGGCCACCAGCCTTCACCCGTCCCACATGCCGCATGCAGGAGCACCTGTGAGCATACACACGCGTGCCCGTGCACACACCCAGCCACACACACAGGTCAGGCCCCTCACTCTCCCTGCCTCCCCCAGGGATGTCAAGCCGGACAATATCCTCCTGGACATGAACGGGCACATCCGCCTGGCCGACTTTGGCTCCTGCCTACGTCTCAACAACAGCGGCATGGTAAGGACCCCGCCCCGGGGTGGGGCAGGGAGCACGTGGCTGGAAACACCCCCAAGGCCTGGGAGGCACCAGGCCTAGTGCAGGGGGCATCAGGCTCCCAGGGGAAGGAAGGATTAGGCCCAGGGCCCAGGTGGGCGCACCAGGCCAGCCAATCCCTGGGGAGTGGGGGTGCCAGGCCTAGACCCTTGGTGAGGGGCCAGCAGGCCCAGCCAAGCCGGGGGCTGTCCTCGTGTCCTCATCACCACCACCGCCCACAGGTGGACTCGTCAGTGGCAGTGGGGACTCCCGACTACATCTCCCCTGAGATCCTGCAGGCCATGGAGGAGGGCAAGGGCCACTACGGCCCACAGTGTGACTGGTGGTCACTGGGGGTCTGCGCCTACGAGCTACTCTTTGGGGAAACGCCCTTCTATGCTGAATCCCTGGTGGAAACCTACGCCAAGATCATGAACCATGAGGTCTGGCTGCCAGGCTCGGGGGTTCTGGGAGGGCAGCGGGACTCCCGAGTCCACGAGGTTGGTGGTGCCTGTAGGTGGGGGTGGGATTCCGGACACCCACCCGCACCTCTCCCCCGGCCTGCAGGACCACCTGCAGTTCCCCTCGGATGTGCCGGATGTGCCGGCCAGCGCCCAGGACCTGATCCGCCAGCTGCTGTGCCGCCAGGAGGAGCGTCTGGGCCGAGGAGGGCTGGACGACTTCCGGAACCATCCCTTCTTCGAAGGTGTGGACTGGGAGCGGCTGGCGAGCAGCACCGCCCCCTACATCCCTGAGCTTCGGGGGCCTGTGGACACCTCCAACTTCGATGTGGACGATGACACCCTCAACCACCCGGTGCGTGGTGGGTCCCACTGCAGGAGGACCCTCCCTGGCTGTGGGAAGCCCCTAGAAGTTTCCCAAAGCAGTTGCTGGGCTGGGCCTGAGGCCTTCAGACCCCAGAGGCTCTTGGGAGTTACAGTTCACCTGCCTTGAGGTGGGTTGTGCCAAGTGAGGGTCCTTTACCTCGGGTCATTCTATTAACCAGAAGTTGTAGAAGTTGTATAAGGAAGAAGACGCCCAGTGGTGTCTGGGAGGCCATAGCCTCAAGGACTCATGGGAAGTGTGGTCTGTTTAGGTGGGGGCCATGTTCCGAGGGCGGCACTCCCAGTCCCCAGGCGTCTCCTGGATCTGAAGCCTCGGCCTGGAGCTGTGCCCGGAGACTCTAACTCTTTCCCCTCCTTCTGCAGGGGACCCTGCCACCACCCTCCCATGGGGCCTTCTCAGGCCACCACCTACCATTCGTGGGCTTCACCTACACCTCGGGCAGGTGAGTCTGGTCCTCACACACCTGCTGGGAAGCTGGGGGCTGCCTGGCTTGGAGGACACTGGGAGGGTAGCCTGTCAGGACTGGTGCCTGCAGGGGACAGGTGCTGAGGATGTGTGCTCTGAGCCGCAGGAAGACAGGCCCCCCTGTCCTCAGGGTCCCGTGATTCCATGCCCAGGCCCCCTCCGGGTCCCGCCCAGCATTTGGCCCTCACAGTTCCCTCCATGGCAGACTAGAAGTTCACCGGACTGGGAGCCAGAGGCCTCGCATGGGAAGGGCCCGTGCTGCTGCCCAGGCCTCACCTTGTGCCTCTGTAAAATGGGCAGGATGACCCAGTTCCATGCGTGGGGCTGGCCTGAGGCCATAGTGAGGTCCCGGAGAAGAGGCACCGCAGGTGTAAGCAATGCGTCTGAGCCGCACGCGTGGAGTGCCCACTGGGTGCCGCACTCATGGGTGCCCACCGTTCGTTCCCCAGGCGTGGGGCCCACGGGACCCATGTCACCGAGTCCTCTTGACAATCCTTGGAAGAAACCCTGTTATCACCTCCATTTTCCTGAGAGGAAACTGAGGCTCAGATATGTTAGATGACTATTCACGGTCACATAGCTTGTAGGGGCTTAAACCTGGACCTGGGGATCTGGGAGCCGCTGCCCTGGGCTGCTGCCCATGGTACCAGCCTGGGGACTCCCAAGGGCAGGGTCTGGTCGGATTTGTTTCTCTTCCCGGCACAGAGCCCAGGGTTGGGTACAGACCTGGCACATAGTGGGTGTTTCTTGGGTGAATGAATGATTGCATGTGGGAGAATGGAGGCGGTTTTGGTGGGTGGGGTCTCTGCTGACCTGTGTTGCCCTGCTCTCCCCAGTCCCGGCCCCGAGAGCAGCTCCGAGCAGCTGGCTGCCCTGGAGCGGAAGCTCCGCTGTCTAGAGCAGGAGAAGACGGAGCTGAGCCGGAAGCTCCAAGGTACCGGGAGCCGGCGGGGCCAGGGCTGCGGGTCTGACCCGGGCTCCTGCCTCGGACTAGCTGCTCACCTGTGGTTCTCCCCACGGCAGAGGCCCTGCAGGTCCCCTCAGACCACCGGGAGCTGGAGCAGCTGCGGAAGGAAGTCCAGACCCTACAGGACAGGCTGTCAGGTATCCTACTCACCCGTCCCGCCCCTCCTCTGCCCCCTGCCCTCACCTTGGGGCTGACCTGCTTTCCCAGCACACCTGAGTCCACCCTGGGTTCCGGTCCTGCCCCTGCTCTGTACCTGCGGTGTGAGCTCAGGGAGTTATCTCAAACTCTGAGCCTGCACATGGGAAGTGGGCCGAGGAGACCCCCCTCCCAGGCTGCGGCCACGGCTCCACGAGACACTGCAGGCGGGTGCCTGGCTGAGGCTGGGCAGTCAGTATGTGCGGGTCTCAGTGACAATTCCTGGCAGAGACGCTGAGGGACAGCAAGGCCCCCTTGTCGCAGACGGATGGGCCCCCTGCTGGTAGTGACAGTGACCTACAGCAGGAGAGAGACCGGCTCCTGCAGGTGAGGGCCTGGTGAGGTGGGTGAGTGGCCCAGGGCTCGATGGTAGGAGGTCCTTGCCCTGACTCCAGGCTTGTCCTCCCCATCCCGACTCCCCAGGAACTGGCAGAGGCTCGGGCAGAGCTGCGGGCACAGGAGAAGGAGCTGTGCAGAGCTCAGGGCAGGCAGGAGGAGCTGCTCCAAAGGCTGCGGGAGACTCAGGAGAGAGAGGTGGCCTCAGCCAGCCAGACCCAGGCCCTGAGCTCCCAGCTGGAGGAAGCCCAGGCTGCCCGGAAAGACGTAAGTGACCCCTGGCATGGCTGGAGGAAGCCCAGGGAGCTTGGGTGAAGGTTCTGGGACCCCCCCGGTGCCTTTGCGCTCCCCACTGTGGCCGGCAGAGGTCTGAGCAGGGGGTGATGGTTAGGGTGCGCGGGCTGGGGCTCCCTGCCTCACTCCTGCTGTGGCTGGCAAAGCCTGAGAGTCTGCAGCAAGGCCAGGAAGAGGCTTGGGGTGGGCAGGTCAGCACTGGCTGCCTCTGCACCCCATCACAGCTGCAGGCCCAGGTGGCCACCCTGAGCCGGGAGGTGACACAGCTTCAGAGACAGCGGGAGCGAAGCCTTGAGAAAGAATCTTCCCGGGTCAAGGTACTGAGTTCTAAACCCCCCAGCCCCCCTAAAGGGGCACTTCCCTCCGCCTGACCCGACTCAGGGCCCTCGGGTCCAGGCCTGGGTCCCAGCGGTAGAGTGGGCCATGGCTTCTCAGGCCCCTGCCCTGACCGCTCTCCGTGTCCTCAGACCGTCCACACTGCCTCTGAGACCAACGGCACGGGATCGCCTGAGGGCGGGCCTCAGGAGGCTCAGCTGAGGAAGGAGGTGGCTGCCCTGCGTGTACAGCTGGAGCAGGCCCGTGGCCACGGGTGAGCTGGGCAGCTGGGGGCTGGGGGGCAGGACCAGGGCTGAACGTGGGAGTAACCGAGGCATCCTCTCCTCTCCAGGCCCAGTGGAAAGGAGGAGGCCCTCTGCCGGCTACAGGAAGAGAACCGGCGGCTGAGCCGCGAGCAGGAGCGGGTCAGTAGGGTGGACAGAGGGCAAGACAGCCAGGCAGAGGGACCTGGCAGGGGCACAGCAGGAGAGGTGGGCAGAGCGGCCAGGGCCCAGGGCTGGCTGTCTCCCTAGGGCAGTGCCCGTAGCAGGCAGGCAAGCTGTAGGGGGTGAGCAAGGGCGGGCATAGGCAGGGCTCCGCTGCTCGGGCCCTGGGGACTGACCCCACCTCCCACCTGGCCCCCAGCTTGTGGAAGAGCTGGAGCGGGAGCAGCAGAGCCGGCAGCGGCTGGAGGGCGAGCGGCGGGAGACAGAGGGCAACTGGGAGGCCCAGATCGCCGACATCCTCAGCTGGTGGGTGCCATGGGCTGGAGGCTGGAGGCTGGGCCCAGGCGGAGCTGAGGCCTCAGCCATGACCCTGAGCCCCCTTTCCAATCAGGGTGAATGATGAGAAGGTCTCAAGAGGCTACCTGCAGGCCCTGGCCACCAAGATGGCAGAGGAGCTGGAGTCCTTGAGGAACGTGGGCACCCAGACACTCCCTGCCCGGCCGCTGGTGAGCCCCAGAGACACCCAGTGGGGAGGGGGTGCCTCACTCTGGAGGTGAGGACACAGCTCATGGAAGAGCAGTGACTTGCTTCAGCCCACAGTGTCATCGGCAGAGCTGGGGCTGTGCGCCTGATCAGGTGGCATGGGCAGTGGTGTGTTCTGGCCGGAGGGGGCCTCTGAGGCAGCCAGTCCCAGGGGGCATCTTACATGGGTGCCCTCTGGCCACCAGGACCACCAGTGGAAGGCAAGGCGGCTGCAGAAGATGGAGGCCTCGGCCAGGCTGGAGCTGCAGTCGGCCTTGGAGGCCGAGATCCGGGCCAAGCAGAGCTTGCAGGAGCAGCTGACACAGGTGCAGGAGGCCCAGCTGCAGGCCGAGAGGTGAGCCCAGGGCAGGCGCTGCAGAGGGCACCAGGACCGTGCAGGGGCGGGTGGTGAGCTCTCACCGGTTCTCCCCAGCCATCTGCAGGAGGCCGAGAAGCAGAACCGGGGCCTGCAGCAGGAGCTGGCTGCTCTGCGGGAGGAGCTGCGGACCCGCGGGCCAGGAGGTGAGTGGCCGTGTGCATGGCTGTCCTGCCCCCACTGCAGCCTCAGTTACCAAGGGGATCCCACACAGCCTTGCAGGGCGTGGAGACAAGAATTTGTTCCAGACGGTCACTTACCCCACCATCTGTTAGCCAGCACGTACTGAGCACCTACTGTATGCCAGGTCCCGCCACCACAGCCTGCAGTCATTGCCCCACTTCACTGAGGTGGAAACTGAGGCCCCCACTGGCCCATGGCTCCTCAGGAATAAGTGTCAGGGCTGGGCCAGGGACCCAACCCCAGTGACCCACACCCTCTGTTTTCAGACACCAAGTCCTCAAACTCCCTGATCCCCTTCCTGCCTTTCCGGAGCTCAGAGGTAAGAACCCGGTACAGGGGCTGGTTGGGGAGGGTCCTGGGGACGGGCACAGAGGCCTCGATTTTGCCCCCAAGCCCCAGAAGGATTCTGCCAAGGACCCTGGCATCTCAGGAGAGGCCCCAAGACCCGGAGTGGAGCCAGAGCTGAGGCCGGAGGGCCGACGCAGCCTGCGCCTGGGGGTAAGGACGGTGGGAACCTGCAGTTGGGGGGCCCTGTGCCTGTGCGTTTCTCACCTGTTCGCTCGCTCTCTCCCCCCAACCCCCCGCAGGCTGTGTTCCCCAGAGGGCCTGCTGCTACCACAGCCCCTGCAGAAGGTCCTCCTGCAAAGGTCAGTGCCTAGAGGGTGGAGCGGGGTGGGGGCACCAGGCCGTTCTGCTGGGTTTCCAGGGACCCTCGTGGTTCCTCCACCTGCACCAGGGCCCGCAGACCACGTCGCGGGTGGCGGTGGCGATGGGTTTGAGGGCTGCCACACACTCACTGGGGCTCAGAGCTCACGCTGCCAGCTGGCTCACTCCCTGGTCCTGGCCGACACTTCAGGGTTGCCTCAGGACTAGGGTGCAGGGCCCTGAGAGGCTGAGGTCTGACGTGAATAACGGCCATGTTCCCCCCCAAGCCTGGCTCACACATGCTGCGCCCCCGGAGTTTCCCGTCCCCCACCAAGTGTCTGCGCTGCACCTCGCTGATGCTGGGCCTGGGCCGCCAGGCCCTGGGCTGTGACGGTGAGACCCCCCCGCCCTCCCCGGCCCCCTGCCTCCCAGCCAGGAACGAACAGAAGTGGCCCCGATCCTGACACAGCAGGCTCCTTCTCTCAGCCCCGGCTACGTTCCCACTGCTGAGTTTTTCTTTTCCCCCTCGATGGGGAGTCAGTGACAGCTTGGGTGCCTGGGGCTGAGAACGCCCCGAGTCCTGGTTCTCGGCTGTCCCCACCCAGGCTCACACCCCGTCTCCTGCTTTCCCCGCAGCCTGCGGCTACTTCTGTCACTGGACGTGCGCCCCACAGGCCCCACCCTGTCCTGTGCCCCCTGATCTCCTCTGCACGGCCCTGGGAGTACACCCCGAAACAGGCACGGGCACTGCCTATGAGGGCTTCCTGTCGGTGAGCTGGGGCCGGGGACAGGGAGGACAGCGCGGTGGCGCAGTGGCCGGGCGGGCCCTCCCATGCCTGCCTTCCCCAGGTGCCGCGGCCCGCGGGCGTCCGGCGGGGCTGGCAGCGGGTGTTTGCCGCCCTCAGCGACTCGCGCCTGCTGCTGTTCGACGCCCCAGACCCTCGGCTCAGCCCGGCCAGCGGGGCCCTCCTGCAGGCCCTGGATCTGAGGTGGGCGCCAGGCATTGGCATGGGACAAGGGACAAGTGGGTGGACGGGGGGCAGCCAGGGGGAGGGTGACCGCCTACCTATTCCATGAACCTTGCAGGGACCCCCAGTTCTCAGCCACCCCAGTCCTGGCCTCTGATGTTATCCACGCCCAGTCCAAGGACCTGCCACGCATCTTCAGGGTAAGTGCCTGGGGCGGGATGGGCCAGACCACCGTCCACTGTCAGGTGGACCCCCTTCTACCGACTTTTCTCCATCTCCATGGCTGACCCCTTCATCCCGGCCCCTCCTCTCCGTGCACCCACGCTCCATCCTGGAGGGCAGGGTTTTCCACACGGGAAGCTGGCTGTCCTGCCTTGTTAGACTCACCTGTGGCTCCCCGTCACCCTCAGCGTGCTCCTGCCGTGGCCTCGAGGCCCTACATTTCTGACCCTGCAGGCCTTCCCTGCCTCTCCCTGGGGTCTCTCTGCTCTGACCACACCTGGCTTTCTCCACTTCCGGAGTGCCCTGCACTGTGGACCCCTTCACCTCTGCTCCCTCTGCCAGTCCCTCCCCCACCTCTGCCATTCCCGGGACTGCCTCTTCCCCTGGGAGGTCACCCTTCCCCGCTCACCTGTGTCCCCACGGTGCCCGCCAATCCCCTCCCGCAGCACCGGGCAGGGCTCTGCAGTTGTCCCTGTGCTTGTCTGACCCCCTGCCTTGCTCATCACCTGCTCTAAGCAGCACCTAGCTCTGCGCCCGGCAAGCTCACGTCTGGGTTAATTAGCATCAACTGTTGCACAGAGAGAAGGGAGGAAGGACAACTGGCCCTCGGCCCGCAGCCCTCCAGCCTGGGTTTCTGCCCACAGGTGACAGCCTCCCAGCTGACGGTGCCGCCCGTCACGTGTACTGTGCTGCTGCTGGCGGAGAGCGAGGGGGAGCGGGAGCGCTGGTTGCAGGTGCTGGGCGAGCTGCAGCGGCTGCTGCTGGACACTCGGCCCAGGCCCCGGCCTGTGTACACCCTCAAGGAGGCCTATGACAATGGGCTGTCCCTGCTGTCGCACACGCTCTGCGCTGCCATCATCGGTGAGCCTCATGCCAGGGGGTGCGGCCTGTTCCGGGCAGCCTGGGGGAGCAGTTAGGGCCTGTAGGGACAGTGCTGGCCCAGCCAATCACGAGGGCTGCTGCCACTGCCCAGTCCCTGCAGCTGTGAGATGTGGACTCCGCCTTGCACACGAGTCCTCCACCGTCCCCTCGGCATGGCTGTGTGAGGAGCCCAGGCTGGGGCAGGAACCTGGCTTCTGCTGCTCAACTTCTCTGGGCCTCCATCTGCTTTTTCTAAAAGAATCTCAGGCGAGTGAACAGAGCTAAGGTTTTAATAGGAAATAAGCCAGGTGTTTTGCTCTCAGCTCTCTGAACTAGCAGCTGGGTGACCTGAGCCTCACACCGTCTCCCATGAGGCTGCTGGGTCGGCAAGGAGCCCGGAGTCTCCATGACAGACGGCTGGGGGAGAGGCGCTCGCAGTGCTCCCAGGAGCCTGGGCCTTGTGTGGTCCGCCAGGTCTCCTGTGTCAGTCAGGAGTCAGGGCAAAGGGGCATATATTGAGCAAGGATTGCCGTGAGCTTCACACTTACCTGCATTGCTTCATCTCCAGTCTCACAGCAGCTGAGTGAGGAAGGTACCATTATTGTCCCCACTTTTTTATTTATTTTTTATTGTCCCCATTTTACGTTAGGGGAAACCGAATCTCCAAGACTTACCCCAAATCCCACAGCTTGGGGTGGAGGGCCTCTCCCCCATCCCTGCCCCACAGCCTTTACCATTAGAGCCATCTGGACTCTGGGACAGAAGGGTTCAGTGGCACAGGGACAGGGCGAAACGGAGGCTCAGCAAGGGCAGGTGGACTGCCCAGGCTCTGCCTCTGAACAGGCCCTCTGACCCCTGACCCTCTCTTCCCCTCTCCCAGACCAGGACCGGCTTGCTCTGGGCACCGAGGAGGGGCTGTTTGTGATCCACCTGCATAGCAATGGTACATGCCAAGCTGGGCCAAGGCTGGTGTGGGCGGGGCTCGCCCCAGGGCACAGGATGGGCACTGAGCTGCTGCTCACCCACCTGGTGGTGACATTCTCTTACCAACTCCACAGACATCTTCCAGGTGGGCGAGTGCCGGCGGGTACAACGGCTGGCTCTGAGCCCCACTGCGGGCCTTCTGGCCGCGCTGTGTGGCCGAGGCCCCAGCGTGCGCCTCTTCCCCCTGGCCGAGCTGGAGAGCCCAGAGGTGACAGGCGCCAAGATCCCTGAGTCTCGAGGCTGCCAGGCGCTGGCAGCCGGGCGCATCCTGCAGGCCCGCACCCCTGTGCTCTGTGTAGCTGTCAAGCGCCAAGTGCTCTGCTACCAGCTGGGCCCAGGCCCGGGGCCCTGGCACCACCGCATCCGTGAGCTGCAGGCACCAGCACCTGTGCAGAGCCTGGAGCTGCTGGGCGACCGGCTGTGTGTGGGCGCAGCTGGTGCCTTCTCGCTCTACCCGCTGCTCAATGAGGCTGCGCCCTTAGCCTTGGGGGGCAATCTGATGCCGGAGGAGCTGCCACCATCGAGAGGGGGCCTGGGCGAGGCGCTGGGTGCCGTGGAGCTCAGCCTTAGTGAGTTCCTGCTGCTCTTCGCCACTGCTGGGGTCTACGTGGACAGCGCCGGCCGCAAGTCTCGCATCCATGAACTGCTGTGGCCAACATTGCCCACAGGCTGGGGTAAGGCCAGCGGACAGCCGGACTGGCCCCTGGGGCCGGCTTGGGGCGGGAGAGGGCCAGGCACCTGAGGTGTATCGCATGCATCAGAGGAAGACAGGTCCTGCCCAAACACCTGAGCTGGCATCGGAAGCCAGTGTGCAGCCTCCTGCCTGACCATGCCCAGCTCTGCCCTCAGTGCCTCAGAGAGGATCGTCCTGTTCCATGCCTTAGATCACACCTGCCCCCTGCCTGAACTGCTCTTCTTTTTGTACCTGGCAAACTCTGAAGTACACCCAGCCCAGGGCCTGCTCAGGCCCCATAAGTGACCGCCATGGTCGCTGTCATTGTCATTGTTTCCATGCTCCCTTCCCCGCTCTTCCTCATCATGGGTCCTTGGCTCCTTGTTACTCCCCCACCTCTATGACCTCTGCCCTGGCTCGTAGCTCCCTCTGGTAATGACTGTTCTGGTGCACTGGGGGCTTGCACATCCGCTGGGCTGGTTTCTTCATCACATCCAGCACCCACCCCTGACAAGCACACTCCAGGTGCTAGGACTGTTTGGAGGAATGAATGAATGAATGAATGAGTGGGGCAGTGGGGAGTTTGGCACATTCACAGGTGACTGGTGTAATGGCGTATGGGCTGAAAGAGGGACAGAGCTCCCTTCATGAGCAATGGCTCTTCTGGGGTGGGGCCTGTGGGTTGGGTGTAGCACAGACTTTCAACAGGTAGGCGTTGGACCCAGACAGCCTGGGGCCAATTCCCAGCTCTCACTCACCACTGGGTGACCTTGCCCATTGCTTAGCTCTGAGGTTTCTGATCCCTCCTCTGTAAGTGAGGGGTTGTTTGAGAATTAAAGGAGAAAAAAATATGCAAAGTGGTTAGAAGTATGCCTGGCACGGCAGAGAGTGGCACTCCAAGATCGTTATCTCTGGTTTGTTATGGAAGCTGGGTGGGGCCCCCTGGAAAGTCTTCAGAAGAAGGACTTTTGGTGGGGCAGAAAGGACTGCACTCTGCTCTGGCAGGGCACAGGGTGTTCCCGTGGTGCTGAGGAGGCAACAAGCCCAGAGAGGTGCTCCACTTGCTCAGGGCTGCACAGCACAAGCAGTTTCTACCCCGCAGGTTACGCAGTCCCCTACCTGACGGTGTTCAGCGAGAACTCCATCGACGTGTTTGATGTGAGGAAAGCAGAATGGGTCCAAACGGTGCCCCTCAAGAAGGTGAGGGCCTGCCAAGACCCCTGGGGCTGCCTGGGGCAGGACAGGGTGCATGGTGTGACCTCTGTGCCTGTTGCCTCAGGTGCGACCCCTGAACCCAGAGGGCTCCCTGTTCCTCTATGGCACCGAGAAGATCCGCCTGACCTACCTCAGGAACCGTCTGGCAGGTGAGGGAGGGTGTTTGCTTGTGTTTGTGGGTACGCAGGTGTGCGTTCACCTGTGCGCACGTGGGGGTGGAGGACTCAGCGCCCGCGGACTGGGGCCCTGGGGACTCGTGAGCACTGCCCAGCTCTCCGCTTCTCCCACAGAGAAGGACGAGTTCAACATCCCCGACCTCACTGACAACAGCCGGCGCCAGCTGGTCCGCACCAAGAGCAAACGCCGCTTTTTTTTCCGGGTGTCGGACGAGCAGCGACAGCAGCAGCGCAGGTGCGCGCGTGATGCAATGGCTGGGCGGGGCCTCCAACCCTTGGGGGCGGGGCCTCCAACCCTTGGGGGCGGGGAGAACCAATCCTTGGGGGCGGGGAGAAGCAAAGGCCCGCCCTGGGGGGCGGGGAGTCACCCCCAGGAGAGGGGGTCCCGGGGCGGGAGCGGGTGGGAGCGGGCACCTCCGCCTACCCCCTCTCTGAGTCACTTTTGCCCGCAGGGAGATGCTGAAGGACCCCTTCGTGCGCTCCAAGCTCATCTCATCGCCCACCAACTTCAACCACCTGGTACACGTGGGCTTTACGGACAGGAAGCCCAGCGCCAGGGACCCGCCCCCGGTGAGTCCAGAGCCAATCACAAACCTCCTTGGTGAGGCTGAGCCAATCAGCGCTTCTCCGGTGCGCTCGCTGCTGCCCTCAGCTCACCTGGTACCCGGCGCTCAGCACGTCCAGGCTGGCGGCCGGCTGGGGTTCAGTGTCACGGTCTATTGTGCCGCTGAGTCCCACCCCCCGCACCGCCCCCCAACAGGCTCCTGAAGGGAAGGGCCGAGGTGCCCGCAGCTCCGTCCCGCAGCGGCCCCACAGCTTCTCCGAGGCCTCGCGGCGCCCAGCCTCCATGGGCAGCGACGGGAACGCGGACCCCAGTAAGAACAGCCCCACAGCCGCCTGAGCCTCCACACTTCTCCCCAGTTTCCACCCCCTTCGGACCCCTCAAAGCTGACCTTGTGTTTTTGTCCCCCCACCCTGTTCCTGGAACAGTGAAGAAGAAGCCGTGGACATCCCTGTCCAGCGAGTCCGTATCCTGCCCGCAGGGATCTCTGAGCCCCGCAGCCTCCCAGATACAGGTAAGCCAGTGGGAGCGTTTCCCTCCTCATACAGGCAGTTCTGCTCGGTATTAGGCCCTTCGCTGGGACTTGAGGCCAGAGAACAAGCTAGGCCCATCCTTCCCTGGACCCTAAGAGATACAGACCATTACCTGTCCCACCCACAGTGGGCCCTGCGGAAGCCTGGAGGTGGGGGTCTTGGCTCTGACTGTCCCCGAAGTGTGGCCCCCGGAAAGGTGCCTGGCCTCCCTGAGCTTGTCTTGCCTGTAAAATGAGGTTATTGTGAGACGGTGTGAGGTGATGACACCTCCGCATGGTGCTCCGCACATGGGGGCAGTGCCACAGAGGGGGACCTCTTGGGATTCTTAACGGAGGCCCAGCCCATGGCAGAGAGCAGCTCACTCTGGCTGGAGATGGGGGTTCCTACTCATCCTCCAGCCCCCTCTCCAGCTGTCACCCCCATCACCACCCCCAGCCACACGAGGCCACCCAGGGCCCTGGGCCTTGCCCTGTGCGGTCACACCGTCAAGCTCTCGCCCCTGCTCTCCCTCTCCTCTGGATGCCCTTTCTTGTCCTCACCCCGATTAATGCCAGGCCACCCTCCAGGCTCTGCACCGATGTCACCTTTTCCAGAGACCACCTGACTACCTGGCCAGGTGTCCCTGCCCCTCTGGGGCTGGTGCCACCCGTGGTGCCCGCCGCCCGCCCATTCCTTGTCAGTCTGCTGTGCTTTGGTTTTTGTCTGGGTGCCAGTCCGCCCTCGACTGTGGGCTCATTGATGGCGGGGATCAAGTTTGTCTTCTGTCCAAAGGAACGCATGTCTGTTGATTGAGTGAAGCATAGAGTGAGTGAACAAAGAGACGTTAATTTGGACGCCAGGATTAGGTGCGAGTTCCCCAGTTCTCACGTAACCGCACCCCCACCTCACATCAGCCTCCTCCGAGGGCCCTGCTGCAGCCGGTGCTGGGTCCTGGGAAGGCCCCGGAGGCAGTGGCTCGGCGTGAAAAGAGTCCTTTCCTTTTCTACCCTGACTTCCTCCTCTTTCCCCTCTAGGTCTCAGAGCGGCCGCGGAGCCTCCCCCCCGCCCCTGAATCAGAGAGCTCCCCTTGACACCCTCTGGCAGGGCCCACCCGAATCCCAGGGCTGAGACGTGAGGGAGCAAAGAGCCTGAGGAGTGCCACGCTCCGGCTGGTCCGGGACATGTGGAGATTCGGACTCAGGGAGAGCCTGGGCTGGGGAGCCACTGGGAGGCTGAGTCCCCGGACCTGGGAACCTGACTCCCAGCCCTCATCCCGCCTGTCTCCTCTACTCCCAGCCCATCCTGTGCCAGCCACTGGAACAGAACGGTCCCCCTTCCGCTGTGGGCCGGGGGCTCTTCTGTCCCGGTGTCCAGGGATGATTGTGCCAAAGCCCTCATTTCCAGTGCCAAGCCTCGGGGTTTGGAAGAGTCAGGGACGGAGAAGGGCCAGGTCCCTGGCAGCAGACTCAGGTCTGGGCTGCGCACTGTCCAGCCCCCAGGAAGGCCAAGTTGGGGCATATCCCAGTCTCTGCTCAGGGACTGGGCGAGAAGGACAGGCTCTGAGCCAGAGGAAAGAAGCGAGAGAAGCAGGGGGCAGGATGTAGGTGAAGGAAGTGAGAGGCAAGTAGGGAGAGAGGAGGTGATAGTGATTAGAAGGAGGGAAAAGCCATGCAGAGGAGAGAGGGATAAAGGAAGATGGATGAACAAGAGAGACAAGGGGAGAGGGAATTGGGGGAACACACCCACGGGTCCTTTCTCTGGGGAGGAGCTGGGTGGGGTTGGGAACAGGGAGAGGCTCAGTAAGCCAACTGACATTGTCATCTAATCCGTCCGGAGGAGAAGAGAATTCCTAAGCAGGGATGGGACGGGGAGGGTATTTATATGGGCTACCTGGTGGGAGATGGGCGCCCGACTGGTCCACTGGCGGGTCTCCAGGCACACTTTGGCCCTTCCCCAAAAAGGAGGGTCCTTTTCTCAAAGCTTCGACCAACTGTGTATTAGGGGATCATAGGGGACATTTTATTATTGAGCACAGTCATTATTATTATTATTATTATATTACTATTTTTATTAAACCTCCCCCTGCTGATGAGTGAGGGGCAAAGTAAGTATTTATCTCCTCAAATGCCCTATTCCCGGGAGGGGTCGACCCCGATGCTCTGCGATGCAGGAAGGAAACAATAAAGACAACTTTGTAAGTTGCTGGCCTGGCTGCCTGGATGTGTCTTCCTGGGGTTCAGAAAACGGGGAGGGTGGGGGAAGGACCAGAAATGGAGGAGGAGGAGGGAGGGTATCAAAGAAAGTTAAAGACCAAGTTGTCTTCCCTGTATTTTCAGGAATCAGGTGACACATTCAATGGGGGTAAATGAAAGTGTCTAATAACAAAGGGATGGTAGCAGTAAGGAAACCCATGGGGGAGTGGGAGTGCCCCAGACCCCAAGTAGCAGGAACAGGCAGTGGTGCTCCCCGAGAAGAGCTGTGGCTCTCAGGAGAAGAACTTGGCCGTGGCTGAGCAGGAAGGCTCCCCAGGAAATAAATTCCTCCTTCCCAGCTAGAGCTTCGTTTTACTGCAGGTCCTAGAAGGTGGCCGTAGGGCCTCTGAGCTGTGAGGCTGCTGAGAGCAGGGAGGAGGAGGGGTCTCACTTGTACTGTGACTGGGCAAGACCCAGGTGAGGCAGAGCTGGATGAGGAGGGAGGGGGAGACCTGGGCCTGGGATCAAGGCAGGCCTGGGGGACTGGCAGGGCTCATGGCAGGCTCTGCAGCTACAAGTACCAAAGGCCCAGGTGTCATGTCAGGTTGGTGATAGGGGTTGGGGGTGCCCATGGAATTCCAGGGCCTGGGTAGGAGCCCAACCCTGAGAGTCAGACGACCTGGATTCTCGTCTAGCTGTGCAGTCATGAGCAAGTTACCCGACCTCTCTAAGCCCCGGTTTCCCCTTTGGCAAGTGGGGATCATAAAGCCCATCTCATGGGTGGTTCCGTTGAGATTTGGTGAGATAATGAGTGTAAAACGCCTTTGCCCCACTCAAGAAATGTCTGTTCTCTTAAGATGCAGAAGCCCAAAGCGAGGGCCCAGGGAATCTGAGGCCCCTTGCAAACTAAGACCTCCAATCATCCGCCCTAGCACCCAGCAATAATTTAGTCAAAAGATTTTCATATTTTTGTAAGAATTAATTTTCTTCAGCCCTAACCGGTTTGGCTCAGTGGATAGAGCGTCGGCCTGCGGACTGAAGGGTGCCAGGTTCAATTCCGGTCAAGGGCATGTACCTTGGTTGTGGGCACATCCTCAGTAGGGGGTGTGCAGGAGGCAGCTGATCGATGTTTCTCTCTCATCGATGTTTCTAACTCTCTATCCCTCTCCCTTCCTCTCTGTAAAAAAATCAATAAAATAAAATGAGTTAATTTCCTTCAAGCATTTTATGTTAACTAATCTCAACCCTACAGAAAGAATACGAACTCCCTGTACTGTTCACCTAGATTCACCAATTGTTAACATTACGCTGCTTTTGTTTTCCCTACACATCTACCTGCGTCCATGTATACATAGCATGCAGTCTGCTACCACTTGAAAGTAAGTTGTAGACATCTTGAACTTTGCACCGAAATACTTTGCAGGCATCTCATAAGGAGCCACCAGAAGCCATTGTTATTGTCTGGAGAGATTTAATATCAACACAACAATATTGTCTAATATACAGTCAGTTATGGGTTGAATTGTGACCCCCACCCCCAAATTCCTATCTTGATATCCTAACCTCAAATATCTCAGTATGTGACCTTATTTGGAAATAGACTCACTGCAGATGTACTTAGTTAAAATTAGGTCCTGCCTGGCTGGCATAGCTCAGCGGTTGAGCATTGATCTATGAACCAGGAGGTCCTGGTTTGATTCTCGGTCAAGGCACATGCCCAGGTTGTGGGCTCAATCCCCAGCGTGGGGTGTGCAGGAGGAAGCAGATCAATGATTCTCTCTCACCATTGATGTTTCTTCTTTTTAAAATATATTTCTATTGATTTCAGAGAGGAAGGGAGGAGAGAGAGATAGAAACATCAATGATGAGAGAGAATCATTGATTGGCTGCCTCCTGCACGCCCCCTACTGGGGATCTGGGATGGAGCTGGCAACCTTTTGGTGCACAGGCTGACATCCAAACCAACTGAGCCACACCAGCCAGGGCATGATACTAACATTTTTGAAGGATCCAGGCCAATTTTTTTTTGTAGAATGACCAACAATTTGCATTTGTGTGATTGTTTCTTCATTAAATTCAGAATGTTTTTGTCAAAATTATTACATAGCTGCTCTGACTGGTTTGGCTCAGTGGGTAGAGCGTCGGCCTGCGGACTGAAGGGTCCCAGGTTTGATTCCAGTCAAGGGCATGTACCTTGGTTGCGGGCACATCCCCAGTAGGGGGTGTGCAAGAGGCAGCTGATCGATGTTTCTCTCTCATCAATGTTTCTAACACTCTATCCCTCTCCCTTCCTCTCTGTAAAAAATCAATAAAAATATTTTTTTTTAAAAAATTGCACATGGGCCCTAGCCGGTTTTGTTCAGTGGATAGAGCGTCAGCCTGAGGACTGAAGGGTCCCAGGTTTGATTCCAGTCAAGGGCACATGCCTGGGTTGCGGGTTTGACCCCAATAGGAGGCAGCCAGTCAGTGATTCTCTCTCATCATTGATGTTTCTCTTTCTCTCCCTTTCTCTCTGAAATTAATAAAAATAATTTTTAAAAAATTACACATGCACCTCATGTTGTGTTGCCACTGGAAGCACTGCTCCAGATCTTTTCATTGCCAATAAGGACATAATCATAATGTCACGCAGCCCACTCTCTCCCCAACACCCCTATCTATTCAGCTCTCCAGCCCCAATACATTTTGGACCCCATTGGAACCTAAAATCCACTGATTTTGCCACACTTTTTCTGTCCCCGTCCCTCTTGTGGCCTTGCATGCCTCCTCACACAGCCTCAATTCCAGGTCAGTCATTCATCATAGTCACTTTTTTGCATGAATGTATTTATTTATTCAGCAAATATTTGTTGAACACCAGTTATGTGTCAGACATTCCTTGTCCTTGCGGAGCTTATATTTTGTTGGTAGGAGACAAACAATAAACAAATAAGTAAATTGTATTATGTACTAGAGCAGTGGTTTTCAACTGGGGGGTAATTTTGCCACCAATGGGACCTTTGATAATGTCTGGAGGCATCTCTCGTTGCCACCACAGGGGGAGGGGTGCTATTGGTTTCTATTGGTAGAAGCCAGGATGCTGCTGAACATCCTACTGTGCACAGGCAGTCCCCAAATACAAAGAATTACCCGGCCCCCAAGTCAGTGGTGTCTAAGTTAAGAAACCTGCTCCAGAGATGTGACTGCCTTAGAGAAAAGAAAAAAAAGTAGAGTGGGGTGGTGGGATTAAAAGAGGAATTTGTGTTGGAGACTGTGGATTTAAGTAGGTCTAGTCAGGGTGGGTCGGCTTCATTGAGAAGGTGACATTTGAGCAAAAGTGTGAAGGAGGGAGGGAAGAAGACCAACTAGGCCTCCTATTTCGTTGAGAGAATTCAAGTACTCGTCACATGTGCCTGTGTCCCCTGCCTTCCCTCTAATTATTGTGGATAAACTGGTTGCGTTCCTAGCAAAGGCCAAACCTCTCACTCAGGAGCTCCCTCCATCTGTTCAGGCCATCAGTGCAGCAATGCTCTCAACAGGGACACGGGAGCATTTGTTGTTAGTTTGGCTCAAATAAACTCTTATTTTATTTTATTTTTTTATTTTTATTTTTTTGAAAATTTAGAGAAGTTTTAACTTCTTTTTTTTTTAAGTATATTTTATTGATTTTTTACAGAGAGGAAGGTAGAGAGATAGAGAGTTAGAAACGTCGATGAGAGAGAAACATCGATCAGCTGCCTCCTGCACATCTCCCACTGGGGATGTGCCCGCAACCCAAGCACATGCCCCTGACCGGAATCGAACCTGGGACCTTTCAGTCCGCAGGCCGACGCTCTATCCACTGAGCCAAACCGGTTTCGGCTAAACTCTTATTTTAAAAAAGCCACCAGCAACAACGACCACCTTATATTTTACCCTCTTCCCCTCCCCCCAACTACCATCTTATTTTTCTCCTTCCCTTTGCTGCAACGCTCCCTGACAGAATTGTGTATTATCCCTCTCTCCAATTTTTTCCTCCCATTTTTCATTTATTTATTAGAGGGGGGGGGGAAACATCCATTTTGTTGTTCCACTTATTTATGCATTCCTTGGTTGCTTTTTTGAGAGAGAGAGAGAGAGAGAGAGAGAGAGAGAGAGAGAGGCATCTGCTGTTGCACTCATTCATGTCTTCACTGACGGGATAGAACCTGCAACCCTGGTGCATTGGGACGACACTCCAACTGAGCTAACTGGCCAGGGCCATTGGTTGGTTCTTTTTACTTTTGATTTTTTTTTTAATTGACTTTAGAAAGTGAGAGAGGAAGGGAGGAGAGACAGAGAAACATTAATCGGTTGCCTCCTGCATGCCCCCTACTGGGGACTGAGCCCGGAACCTGGGCATGTGCCCTAACGGGGAATCGAACCGGAGACCTCTTGGTGCATGGGACGACGCTCAGCCAACTGAGCCACACTGGCCGGGACTGGTTGATTCCGGACCACTAAATGCAATCTTCTGATTTAATCTCTTCTAATCAACCAGTACCCCAAAATCTTGGCATACTCAGAGGATGGCCTAACTAACTGAGCTACTAGGCCAGGGCCTCCCATTTTTCACGAGCCCAAGAACTTTGGGCTTTTTCCTCTGAATTGCTCTTACTGGGGTCACCAAAAGGTCCCACAGAGCTAAATGCAGTCAGTCCTTGGTGCTCAGCTTGCTGACCTGGGAGCAGCATCTGACTACCCATCATGCCTCTGCTCCATGCCTGGTCTTCTGCACCAGACGCTCATCTGTTTTCCTCCCATTTCTCTGGCTGATCCCGCTCATGCTTCTTCTGGTTCCTCCTGGTCTCCCAACCTCAACACGAAGGGGAACACAGAACTCCGCGCTTGGCGATTTCATCTCCATATACCTTTCACACAGCTTCTCCTAATGTTAATATATTACACAACCACATACATTTGTCAAAACTAATAGATGAAAATTATGAATGAAGCTACAGACTTTATTTGAATTTCACAAGTAGAGCTCCGAGGCACCCAAGACTTGACTGTTGTGTTTTCTTTCTTTTTAAATAAAATAAAATAAAAACAAAATCCCTTGTGTTGAGGGCTGACTCAATAGATTGCAGCGAGGGAACTGCTCCGCTACATACGAAGCCCCGACCCAGACGCAGGTCGTCTACGATTGGCTTAGCACCAGGTTCCCC
Source organism: Myotis lucifugus (assembly GCF_000147115.1). Lineage (NCBI taxonomy): Eukaryota > Metazoa > Chordata > Mammalia > Chiroptera > Vespertilionidae > Myotis > Myotis lucifugus. The sequence continues at coordinate 73,587 of NW_005871610.1, read as the reverse complement.
ACGAACGTGCGTTGCGTGAAGGGTGAGGGGTGGCTTGGTTTTAAAACTGAAAGTTGCATATGCCCGTAGTCCCCTCAGTCCTGGGCAGATTGGGGCAGTCGGCCACCTATTCACCAGCTTTTCCATTAATGTCCTTTTTCCGTTTCAGGATTCAGTTCACCATATTGCATTTAGTGGTCCGGTCTCTTTAATCTCTTCTAATCTGCAACAGTTTCTTAGTCTTTCCTTGTCTGTCATGACCCTGAGACTTTTGAGAAGTACTGGACAGACAGGTATTTTGTTGAACGTCCCTCAGTTTTGGTTTGGTTTGCCGGATGTTTTCTCATGATCAGACTAGGCTTATGGATTTTAGTGGGTTTTTTTGTTGTTAATCCTCACCTGAGGATATTTCCTCCATTGATTTTAGAGTGTGGAAAGGAAGGAGGGAGGTGGGGGGAGGGAGGGGGAGAGAGAAAGAGAGAGAGATGGATGTGAGAGAGACATCAATTGATTGCCTTCTGCAGGTGTCCCGACCGGGGCTGGGGGTCGAACCTGCTACCGAGGTAGGAAGCAGAAATCGAATCCGTGACCCTTCAGTGCAAAGTTCTAACTATCGAATCCGTGACCCTTCAGTGCAAAGTTCTAACTATGGAGCCACACTGGCCAGGGCGAGGCTTATGGATTTTTGAAGAAGAAAAGCCACAGAGGTGAAGTAGGGCAGACATTTGATCTGCTTTATTCACTGTTTCGTATCCAGTGCCTAGAACGGAGTGCCTGGCCCATTGCAGGCACCAGAAATGTGTCTGTTGAGTGAGGAAGGGTATGAATGACCGACTCTGCAGAAGTTATTGAGGACCGTGTGGAAGGTTTACAATGTGAACGTAAGTGCTCTCCTATCAAACATGTTGCACCGCGGTTTTGTGTTTTCCTTCAACACTGTGTCCTGTCGAGCCGTTCCAGGACGCACAGAGCTACTTCACGTTCCTAACCTTTGCCCGTTACAAAGAGCTGCGTGGCTCTGTAGATGGATGCGCCTCTGTGCACATGCGTGCGGCTGTTCTCACGGGCAGAGCCAGGGAAGCATCGCCAGGCACAGGGCAGGCTCCCTGACGTGTGGCGGGCACTGAGCGGCGTCCGCCCGGGGCGCCTGGGCACCGTCACCCCAGCAGCACTTGGAAGAAGCACCGTGTCCTCGCGTCTGGCCGACACGGCATCAACTCAAGCGCAGTGACCGCCGAGGACGCCCGGACGCCTTCCGGACCACATCTCCCAGGATGCCCTGCGGCCCCTCGGCCACCTGGCTGCGTCGAGCGGAGTGACCAATCCCTGAGAAGCTCGGAAAGGCGGCGCCACCTCCACGCCTCACCTACCGCCCGGGGCACCCGGAGCGGCGACTACCACTCCCATAAGCCCCGGTGGACGGGCGCCGCTGGCCACCATTTCAAGGCTCCGCAGGGGTGGGCGAGGGCCCGGATCCCGCTTCCCGGCAGGCAGTGCGGCCGCGGGCGGAACTCCATTTCCCAGCAGCCTCCAGGCGGCGGGCGCCGCGGTGCCTTGTGTGGGATGTAAGCGCGGAGGTGGGCGCGGGGGACCGCAACCAGGACTCTTTCTTGGGATTTGGGGGGTTTGTCCAGGGGGGGCCTTTTCTGAGGGACTCCTGGGCCCGGGGTTACTGGTGCAAAAGAGGTACCGGGGAGGATATTGGCGGTCCTCCTAGGGGTACATGGAGAATATGCCTGTTTTTTTTTTTTTTTTTGGGCTGTTGGGGACGACGAGGCCCTACAGCCTTGGGCTGAGGGGGTCTCATCGACGCGAGAGCCGAGGGGCGGAGGGCGAAGGGGGTGGGGGGCAAGGGAGTGTGTGCGTGTGTGTGTGTGGCGGGAGGGGGCGGGGGGGTTGGAACCCTAGCCGAGCCTGGGCAGGGGCTCCCTGGCCGAGCCCGCGACTCTCCCCTCCCGGCTCGCCCGCAGGCCGAGGCCCGCCGCCATGGGGCTGAAGGCCGCCCAGAAGACGCTGTTCCCGCTGCGCTCGATCGACGACGTGGTGCGCCTGTTCGCCGCCGAGCTGGGCCGCGAGGAGCCGGACCTGGTGCTCCTCTCCTTGGTTCTGGGCTTCGTGGAACATTTCCTAGCTGTCAACCGCGTCATCCCCACCAACGTGCCCGAGCTCACCTTCCAGCCCAGCCCCGCGCCCGACCCTCCCGGCGGCCTCACCTACTTCCCGGTTGCTGACCTGTCCATCATCGCCGCGCTCTATGCTCGCTTCACCGCCCAGATCCGAGGTGCCGTCGACCTGTCTCTGTACCCCCGGGAGGGGGGCGTCTCCAGCCGAGAGCTGGTGAAGAAGGTCTCCGATGTCATCTGGAACAGCCTCAGCCGCTCCTACTTCAAGGATCGGGCCCATATCCAATCCCTCTTCAGCTTCATCACAGGTTGGAGCCCCACAGGTGGCAAGGGGCACGAGTCCTGTCCCATCTGACAGCTCGGCCTGCCTCTTCGCAATACATGGTTTACAGAGCCCTTTTGGGACCTATAGGCCTTACGAGGTGGGGCAGGTGTTGGTCCCCCCCCCCCTCCCTTTGCAGAGAGGGGACGTGAGGTGCCAGAGTCACACAAACTGGCAAGACTAGGACTAGACCCCAATCACTTGGCTCCAAATCCATTAACCACCCTTTGCCCCGTCAGCACCCGCACCCCTGCCGTTGAGCAACTATAGGAGTCCTACAGCCCAGCCTGAGGCACAGAGGGCAGCAGCAGATTGGGGGGTGAGGAGCCAAAATCCGGCTGCATTTGGGACGATTAAATGAAGTGTCTGTGAAAGCGATGGCTTAAGGCTCAGGGTTTGCAAAGATCTTTCTTTGCTCAAGCCCAGTTGGCTAGCAGTCATGACCCGGAGTGCCGTGTTGGGAAGGAATCAGAGGCTGCTTCTGAGCTTAGCAGGAAAAGAGCGCAGAGATACATTAGGAGTCGTTGCCAGTGGGTGTGTGAAAAAAGAGGATTTAGTCTCTCGGTCCTATTTTTGCCTATTCTGTTGTAACCTGAGAGGCCCAATAAAATGAGGAAATCCTTAACATAAACATATAACGTGGTTGCGGAGAAAGAGAAGTGACAGGGTCCAAGGCTGGGTGGAACTAGGAAGATCCAAGGAGGTCTGTTGTTGGGAGATGTAAACGGGGAGAGAGAGGCTTTGAACAATCAGAGGAAGGGGATGGAGGAGGGTCTGAGGTTTGGGCACAGGCTGGGAGGTGAGGGTGGGAGGGAACATGGCCAATCACTACCTAGCCCCCTTCCTCCAGCCAGAGCTCAGAGATTCCTCTTTCATTACCTCCCCCTTCCATAGGCACCAAACTGGACAGCTCCGGTGTGGCCTTTGCTGTGGTGGGGGCCTGCCAGGCTCTGGGTCTCCGGGACGTCCACCTGGCCCTGTCTGAGGACCACGCCTGGGTTGTGTTTGGGCCCAATGGAGAGCAGACAGCTGAGGTCACCTGGCATGGCAAGGGCAATGAGGACCGAAGGGGCCAGACAGTCAACGCGGGTGTGGCTGAGCGGGTATTGCCTCCTCCCCCTGCTCCCTTCACACTCCCAGCCCAAGCCGCCCACGGGGCTGTGCTTTCCTGAGCCCCTCTCCTCATCGCCACCCAAACATGTCAGGACGGGGACACAGAAGGGCCCCTTTCCTGGCGGTCATTCCCTGGAGCAGGCACAGGTGGGGCCTCATGAGCCATCTGGTCTTGTCCTCTCCCAAGAGCTGGCTGTACCTGAAAGGATCATACATGCGCTGTGACCGCAAGATGGAGGTGGCATTTATGGTGTGCGCCATCAACCCTTCCATTGACCTGCACACGGACTCCCTGGAGCTGCTGCAGCTGCAACAGGTATATGCCTGTGGGAACCTGGGCAGCTGCAGCAGGTGAGGTGTGGCCATGGGGCCCTGGGCAGGGGCACTTTTCCTCCCCCTTTTTTTTGGTTAATTCTCACGTTGATTATTAGAGTGGAAGGGTGCGGGAGGGACAGAGAGAAACATTGATGTGCAAGAGACACATGGATTGGTTGCCTCCCTCACTCGCCTTGATCAGGCCCAGGGAGCAAGTCTGCAACCGGGTAAGTGCCCTTGACTGGAATTGAACCCGAGACCCTTCAGTCCCTGGGCCAACGCTCTATCCACTGAATCAAACTGGCCAGGGCTCAACTTCCCCTTTTGCAACATGGTTAACAATTCCTGGCCCAGTCTTTCCCAGGGCTCTGGGGAGAGCGGTGTTAAGACATGAAAGGACTTTGACTCCAGTAAGGGGCTGGTTTCTAAATTCTGGCCTTTCCTACCTGGTGGGAGAGCCCTGCTGGTGTTGGACGCCACTTTGCCTGGTAGACGGAGGACCTCTCAACCCCCCACCCCCTCCCCAGCTCACATTTCTCTCTTTCGGCCTCTAGAAGCTGCTCTGGCTGCTCTATGACCTGGGACATCTGGAAAGGTCAGTAGGGGGAAGTGGCCAGGCTGGGCCTTCGGGGCCGGGTGGCGAGGTGGAGCCTGGACTCATGAACTTTTCCCAGGTACCCCATGGCGCTGGGGAACCTGGCAGATCTGGAGGAGCTGGAGCCCACCCCTGGCCGGCCAGACCCACTCACCCTTTACCACAAGGTGGGGATATCTCGGGAGGGTACAGAAGGGAGACCCAATAGTGGCTGGGGTTCCCTTCTACCTGGGAATTGGGAGGAGGCACATGAGAGAAGAACTTGGTGTGTATTGGGCGTTACCACCCATTTTGTATTTACCACGTACATATCCAGTGAGTCTGCCTCATTGTCCCTCCTGGAGTGTAACAGATGTCAAATGTGGGAGCATTGAGGAGGGGGTGTTAACCAGGTGGGAGTGGAGGTAGAAGGGACATTGGGCTGGGCTTGGAAGGCTTTGGTGTTTGTGTAGGAGTGTGTGGGAAAGCCTGGGAAAGGGAGTGCCCTGAGCTTGGAGGACGGACCCCTCCCCTTCCCTAGGCTTTGTTCTGCATTCTGGCCCAGGCCTCACCAAGCAGCCTTGCAGACATGGGAGGAGCCAGTGGTAGAGCGGATGGCAGGGGGTAGAGGTGGAACTGGAGATGGGACTCTGGGCTCTTGGCTGTTTCGCATTCTGGTGTGATCTGATGGGACGTTCCTGCCGAACGGTACAGCTGGGGGTTGCCTCCCTGAGGGCCCTCTGCTCTATCCCTAGGGCATTGCCTCAGCCAAGACTTACTACCGGGATGAGCACATCTACCCCTACATGTACCTGGCTGGCTACCACTGTCGCAACCGCAATGTTCGTGAAGCCCTGCAGGCCTGGGCCGACACGGCCACTGTCATCCAGGAGTGAGGATCCTTCACCCCCGACCTGTCCCACTAGGGCCTTAGTCCGTCCTTTCTTCCTCTTTCGCCCAATTTCCACTCATCCTTATCCAGGAGTGAGGCGTGGGTCCCAAGCCCCCTCCCTTCCTCCAGTCTGGGCAGCCAAGGCTACCATCACCCAGGAGGTGGGGATCCCTAATGAGAGCCCCACGCCTTTCCCTCCCTCCCCTCTCCTCCTAATTGCCAGCCACCATCATCCAGCACCAAACCCTGCACCCCTGCCCCAGGCCCCCTCCTCACTCTGGCTCTGGGCTGATACAGACACCGTGATTTCGGAGTGAGGACCCCAACCACTCACCCAGTCCCTAGATGATCAAAGGGAAAGAAGCCTGGGCTCCATCCCCCGTCCCCTCCCCCCCCAGGCCCCGGGGGTTCCCAGCATGGTCGAGGCCCCACGGTGCCCTCCTGCTCCCACAGCTACAACTACTGCCGGGAAGATGAGGAAATCTACAAGGAGTTCTTTGAAGTAGCCAATGATGTCATCCCCAACCTGCTGAAGGAGGCAGCTAGCCTGCTGGAGGCTGGCGAGGAGCGGCCGGGGGAGCAGACCCAGGTGAAGGGCTCCCCCTGTGCCCACTTTCCCACCTGGTCAGGGCTCCGAGTCACAGGACATGGGACTGCTGCCCACGGCGGGGGCTGAGTGAGGAAGGTGGCCCAGCACACAGAGCAGCCAGGGTTTGAGGGAGCTGAGGGTATCTTGGGGGTTTCTACCCCATTCCTTCAGGTAAATGGGGTGAAGCCCATCTCTTTCATGCCAAGACTTCGTATTCAGTTGAGGGGGGTGGGATGGAGGTAAGGGGCGGTTCCCTCTTTTCTCTGAGTCCTGGCTAAGAACTGGTTCTATAAAAGGAAGGCGGCTCTGAGAATTCTCCCACGATGCTCACCTCTTAGGGAGCCAGGCCTCTGCTTAGATGAGCGGCCTGGCCGAGCCTCTGGTACAGGGTGTAAGGGGTTCTCATCTGTGCCTGCTTTCCCCCTTGCCCAGGGCACCCAGAGCCAGGGCTCTGCCCTCCAGGACCCAGAGTGCTTCGCCCATCTGCTCCGGTTCTACGATGGCATCTGCAAATGGGAAGAAGGCAGCCCCACGCCCGTGCTGCACGTGGGCTGGGCCACCTTCCTTGTGCAGTCCCTGGGGCGTTTCGAAGGACAGGTGAGGGCAGCTGTGCAGGGGTCTGAGGAGGACGGGTGGTCACCGCAGCTGCAGAGGAGCCAGAGCCTGGGCGGCCCTGAAGGGGATCTGCTCCTCCTCTGGGTGCATGCGACAGGCCTCAACCTGCTGGCCGAGGCTGGGTCCTGGGGATCCAGCCACTGGGTTGCAACCTTGCCCTCAGCTCGCTCTCCCTACCCGGCCCAGGTGCGGCAGAAGGTGCGGATAGTGAGCCGGGAGTCAGAGGCCGCCGAGGCCGAGGAGCCCTGGGGCGAGGAAGCCCGGGAAGGCCGGCGGCGAGGTCCGCGGCGGGAGTCCAAGCCCGAGGAGCCCCCGCCGCCCAAGAAGCCGGCGCTGGACAAGGGCCCGGGCGCGGGGCAGGGCATGGTACCGGGACCCCCCCGGAAGCCCCCAGGAACGGTCCTGAACAATGCCCGCGGCCCCGAAGGCGGCAGCACGGCTCCGGCGCCTGCGCCGGCCGCGTCGCCGCCGCCAGAGGGTCCGGTGCTCACTTTCCAGAGCGAGAAGATGAAGGGCATGAAGGAGCTGCTGGTGGCCACCAAGATCAACTCGAGCGCCATCAAGCTGCAGCTCACCGCGCAGTCGCAAGTGCAGATGAAGAAGCAGAAGGTGTCTACGCCCAGCGACTACACGCTCTCCTTCCTCAAGCGGCAGCGCAAGGGCCTCTGAACGGCACCCCGGGACTCGCAGCCAGTCCGGGGAGTCGGTCCTCAGTCCCCCTCGAGGCCCCGCCCAGCTCCCTCCGCCCCAGCCAATGGGGCCGCGGCCCGGCCTCCGGGCCCCACCCCTACCCGGAACCGGGGCTCGGTCCAGACCCAGAGTCAGACTCTACCCCGCGCTCGGCATTGGAACGTAGAACCCGTCCCCAGCCTCCCAGCTGGCGATGGAAGCTTCGCGGGTCCCCATAAGGCCCCACCTCAGACCGCGGTTCCGGCCGCAGCCTGACCAGTGCGCTCTGGATCGCCCTCGCCCGGGGCTGAAGTTTCACCCCGCAGTCCAGACGCGCAGGTCCCGCCTCCAGCCCCGGGACCTAGGACCCGACCAGCTCGGAGAGCGTTTCCGCACTCAGAATTCTGTCCCTCGGAACCCAAGCCCCGACCCCAAAGAATGAAGAAGGGGCGCTCCCAGGATTTGGAGCTCCCAGCTCCCTCCCCTCCCTCTCCCTTCGTAGAGTCCGGGACTCGAAACTCCTCCAGCCTGTGAATCCCGAGCTCCGCCCCTTCCCACCCACGGGCTCCAGATGAGAGCAGCCCCCTCCTCCGACCCTCGGAACCCTCCCTGGGCCCGGCCGTCGCGGGGGACCCCGGGGGGCATCTGCAGGGGCTTGCCAGTGGGTGAGGGGAGCCTGACCTCTGTTTTGTACATAGATTTATTTTTCAGTTCCAAGGAAGATGAATACATTTTGTTAAAAAAAAGAGTACATGTCTCTTTCATTTGGGAATTGGGGGGTGGGGGTGGATGCCCTCTCTTTCCCCTGCCTTCGGGCTCGCCTCCTGTCGGACGCAGGGACCGGCGGCTCCGCGGGGCTTCGGGGCTTCCCCTTCCTGCCCAGGGCCTTGTCCCGCGGGCGCCTCCTCCCGGCCGGGCGCGGGGCATCCCCTGCCTGGCCCCGACCAGACCCCGGCCCGGCCCAAGGGCCTTCGGACCACCGGGGCCGGCCGGCCAACCCCGGGCCGCCAGGCGGGGGCCCCGGCTCCGGTTGGAATTTGGGTCCTCTCGCCCTCGCTCTCTGGGCCGGTGAATGCTGCTTTGGGGAAAGTGTCATTGAAAACCAAGGAACGTTTGGGTTCCCAGGGGGGGTCTGTGACCACCCACAACCTCCCAGTAGCTTGGGTTTTTAGTTGGTAAACTTTTTAATATTTATT
>NW_005871610.1:58650-65100 GCF_000147115.1 Myotis lucifugus | reverse complement strand
GGGAGGACGTTCTACAAGGGTTGGGCCGGCGGGCCTGGACGGGGCGGGGGGAGCCGCCGAAGGGAGGTAAGCCCCGCTCCCCCGCCCCCGCGGCGGGGATCCCGGCCCCCCAGGCCCCCGCCCCCCTCCTCAATCCCCGCGGCTCCCGCTCTGTCCCCATTAGGGCCCCGCGACACCGTCACCGTCCGAACTGGCCGCGGTCAAGATAGTCAAGCTGGACCCCAGGTGAGGGCCGGGCCGGGCCTCCGCGGGAGGAAGGGCAGGGAGCCTGGCGCGAGGGGCGGAGAGTTGACACTTCGGAGGCCCGTTGAGAGGCAGTCCCCGGGGGTGGTGTCCCCGGCACCTGTCGGGCCGGAGGGAGGCAGAACTCAGGGGTCCTTTGAAGATGAGGGCGCTGAGTTAAGGCGACGCCTCTGAGCTTCTCCCCCACCCCCAATGCCCTGTGCTCCCCAGGGGACGACATCAGCTCCCTCCAGCAGGAAATCACTATCCTGCGTGAGTGCCACCACCCCAACGTGGTGGCCTACATTGGCAGCTATCTCAGGTGAGGCTGCGCCCCTGCCCACCCCCGCAGCCCCGTGTGGCCCTGCCCTGTGCCCACCGGCGCTGTGTTCCCCCAGGAATGACCGCCTGTGGATCTGCATGGAGTTCTGCGGAGGGGGCTCCCTGCAGGAGATTTACCATGGTGAGGGCCAGGACTCCAGGCCCACAGGGCTCGGGCTGCTGCTGCTGCTTTTCATCCACAGTCTCCGTCCCCCCCTCATCCCCAACCTGTGGCAGGAGGGGCAAGCTGGGGCCCAAGGCTCCTCCTGGCTGGCTGTGTGACCTTGAGAGAAATAACTGCCTTTCCCTGGGCTCCGTGTCCCAGACCGCCTGTGGCTTCCTTGAGGGAGGGTGGCCTGGGAGGGTCAGCAGATCCCCCAGACCTCCATGCCAGCTCTTACCCTTCCGTTTCAGCCACTGGGCCCCTGGAGGAACGGCAGATCGCCTACGTCTGCCGAGAGGCACTGAAGGTAGCTGGGCCCATAAGGCTGCTCGCACCCCAACGCCCAGGAGCTGTGGGCAGGGAGCCCAGCTGGCCAGTGTGGGGGGTGGAGTGCCTCAGGCAGGGCTGGTGTGAGGGGCGGTGGGTCCTGGGAGAAGGGGCCCCAACCCTGTTGCCGGAAGCAGCCCATTTCCCTCTTGGCTCAGTCACTTCCTGTTTGGGGAGAGGGGAGGAGGAAGCGGCTTGGGTGGGGGGCCCCGTCCTCAGAGAGGGCTCAGGAAAGGTGGGATGTTGCTGGGCAGCTGCTCTCAGGGGCTCTTCTTGGTCCCCAGGGGCTGCACCACTTGCATTCTCAGGGGAAGATCCACAGAGATATCAAGGTAGGGGTCTGGCCTTGGGCACTGGGGGAGGGAGGAGGGAGGAGGAGGCTCTGGGGAGCTCCAGATGGGATTCTCTCATCTCCGTTCCTGCAGGGCGCCAACCTGCTCCTCACCCTCCAGGGAGATGTCAAGCTGGGTCAGTACCCCGGGGACACGATCAGGGTGAGGGTTCTGTGGGAGCTGCGTTCAGGTGCTGGGTGTCCTTGGGCAAGTCACTTTCCAGCTTGGGCCTCGACGTCCCCATTGAGAAAAGTGGAAGAGTCTTCCCTTCCTACTCCAAGCTGATGTGGTTGGGTCGGCATGGAGTCCAACGTGTGGCCTGGCACTTGGTCAGCGACGGAAGGTGGTTGGCCCTTCCCAGGAGGGGGCCCTGGCCTTGGCAGCTGTAGCTGAACCTGGTCTGCCTGTTGTCTGAACCCACCAGCTGCATCCTGAGTCTGAGCCGTTGAGGTGGGTGGGGCGTGGCAGCCAGAGGGCGGGTTCCAGGAGCTCTTTCTCCCTGCAGCTGACTTTGGGGTGTCGGGCGAGCTGACGGCATCTGTGGCCAAGAGGAGGTCCTTCATTGGGACTCCGTACTGGTGAGGCTGCGTCTCGGGCTGAGGGGGTAGGGGCCACAGGTGGGGCACCCGGCCATCCCATCTGTGACCCCACCTCTAGGATGGCCCCCGAGGTGGCCGCTGTGGAGCGCAAAGGTGGCTACAACGAGCTGTGTGACGTCTGGGCCCTGGGCATCACAGCCATTGAGCTGGGCGAGCTGCAGCCCCCGCTGTTCCACCTGCACCCCATGAGGTCAGCTGAACACTTGCCCCTTGCCTGACCCCGGGGCCCTGTTGACCCCCAGCTCCTGACCTTTTGCTGTCCATAGGGCCTTGATGCTCATGTCCAAGAGCAGCTTCCAGCCGCCCAAGCTGAGGGACAAGACTCGCTGGTGAGGCCCATGTTCCTGGCTGGGGCCCCCTTTTCAGCCAGTCCTCAGGGGAGTAGAGGAGCCATCTGCCAACTCCCAGGGCGCAGCCTCAAGAGCCCTGCCCTCTGGTACTCTGCAGACCATCCGTGGGAGGGGCCTGGGGCGCCTCTCGGGGCCATGGCTGGCGTGGACAGTGGTTGTTGATGGAGGAGCTTCCATGTCGCAGCAGCAGTATTGCTCAGGCCGGCTGCCCCTGGCCCCGGGCTGGCCCTTCGTGGCAGGCCCAGCAGACTCCTCTGGAGTGGCAGCCGGGGGCAGTGGGCAGGATGCCCTGCCCGAGGGCTGACCTGGGTCTGGGGGCTCTTGTGTCAATTAGGACCCAGAATTTCCACCACTTCCTCAAGCTGGCCTTGACCAAGAACCCCAAGAAGAGGCCGACAGCAGAGAAGCTTCTACAGGTGGGAGGCAGGGGGTGGGGACAGGGGCTCAATGCTTGAAAGCAGGGGCCTGGGGGCCAGAGACCAACCTGAGCCCCCCTCAATCCTCCAGCACCCATTCACAACGCAACAGCTCCCCCGGGCTCTCCTCACCCAGCTGTTGGACAAGGCCAGTGACCCCCACCTGGGCGCCCTCTCCCCGGAGGACTGTGACCTGGAGGTGCGTGGGGCTGGGGCAGGGAGTCTTGGCCCGGCCTGGTTGTAGGGGGTGCGGAGGTGACATAGGCCAAGGTCCCTTTAACTGGAATATTTCCAGCATAAGGAGCTTCCCTCCAGGTGAGCCACCCACTGGAATCTTCCTGAGCTGGCCTTGCCTCCTGTACTATCCCTTGGTGGGTGCCCGCCCTTGGCCCAGGCTGACCACGACCCTGGCTCGGCCATCTGCTCTCTGTGTGATCTTTGGCCAGTTATTTGCCTCTGTGTGCTGGTTTTCTCAATTATGGAGTGAAGGTGCCATTTAACCTCATGATGATCTACAGAGTCTGTGTGTAAAGCACATTGGAGGTGGGGCGAGGTGAGCGCCGGGTGTGTGTCCACTGTTTGTGTTCTTTCTTAGACGTACGACATGTTTCCAGACACCATTCACTCCCGGGGCCAGCACGGCCAGGCTGAGCGGACCCCCTCAGAGATCCAGTGTAAGTCGGGGAAGGGGCTGTGTGTGAATTTGGGGGGCTGTGTGTGGATTTTCTGGGGGGCTGTGTGTGGATTTGGGGGGCATGTGTGTGGATTTTCTGGGGGGCTGGGTGTGGATTTTCTAGGGGGCTGTGTGTGTGGATTTTCTGGGGGGCTGTGTGTGGATTTGGGGGGCTGTGTGTGGATTTTCTAGGGGGCTGGCTGTGTGAGTGATTTTGGTATGCGTGTGAGGGTAAGTCTTCATTCCCCCCTAATCTATGTACACTGGGCACCCCAGTTCACCAGGTGAAGTTTGGCGCCCCACGCAGGAAGGAAACGGACCCGCTACCTGAGCCGGTGAGGCTGGCTGTGTGGGAGGGGGTGCAGGGGTGGGCTGGGTGCTGTGCTGGAGGGCGAGCACCTCATCAAAGGGTCTTTGAATCGCTGGCCCTTGGGCCTGGGGAAGCTGTCCAAGCAGGTTTGTCCCGCCCAGGGACATGGGGGGCTGGGGGCTCCTTCCAGGGCCAAGTCCTGGACAGTCATCTGGAATGTGGCGAGGTGACCACACACGGCCGAGCCCCCACCCTCCCTTTCAGCACAGTTCTCTCTGCCTCGATCTCTGCCTGTCACTGGCTGCCTGACTCACGTCTCTGCTGCCTCGCTGTCTCTCGTTATCAGCATCTCGTCACTCGCACAGTCTGTCTCTCTGCCTGGCTCTCTGGCGTCTCTGTCTCATTCTCCGCTGTTTGTCTGCCTCTTTCACAATCTCATTGCCTCTCATTGTCTTCCTCTCTCCTCACAAGCCTCTCGCCTATTGCCGTCTCCCTTTCCATCTGTCTGTCTTCTCTCTCTCCCACAGCCTCTTGATCACCCCCTCACATTGCCTTTCTGTCTCTCTCCCCATCTTCCTGCCTCGGTTTCCCCACAGTGGGAAGAGGAGTGGACCCTGCTGGGCAAGGAGGAGCTGAGCGGGTGAGTGAGGGCGGGAGGCTGCCGGAGAGGGCGGGGGCGCAGGGCAGGCTGCACCCTGACCGTCCCCTCCCTGCCAGGAGCCTGCTGCAGTCGGTCCAGGAGGCCCTGGAGGAAAGGTGAGGGCTGGGCCTGGAGGCGAGGGGCAGCCGGGCGGCCCCGTCACAGCTCACACCTCATTTCCCTCTGATTTGCCCGCCTAGGAGCCTGACCATCCGGCCAGCCTTGGAACTCCAGGTGCGGGCGGAGGGAGGCTGGAGCTGGGGTGGGGACAGTGCTGTCGAGGGTGCAGCTGGGATGGGACCAGTTTACAAGGTGACCTGCTAACAGCTGGGCTGGGCCCCCGGACCCTCCCCCAGGAGCTGGACTCTCCAGACGATGCCGTAGGAACCATCAAGCGGGCCCCGTTGGGGCCAGCCCCACATGAGCCTCCAGCTGAGGACTCTCTGTCCAGCCCCGCAGGTGAGTCCCAGGCTCGGGGGACCAGGAAGCAGGCCCAGGGCGGGAGGGTGGGGGGCAGGAGAGGGCCTGGTGGGGGAGGCTGGGCCTGGAATGTACCCTGGGTCTGTGCTTGCAGGAACCCCACCCCGACCTCTCTCGGGCTCGGACAGCCCCCCGCCTCTCCCCACCGCCTGGGCCACCATGAAGCACCAGGAGGATCCTGAGGTGAGGGGGCCGCTAGGGACTGGGGGGATGGGAGGCCACGGGGGCACCTCGTCCTGACTCCGCCCTCCCTCCCAGAGATCGTCTTGCCATGGGCTGCCCCCGACCCCCAAGGTGCACGTAAGTGTCCGCCCGCCGCCTGCAGCCCCACCGCCTGCTGCCCGGAGCTTCCTTACCAGCCTCTTGCCTCCCCCAGATGGGTGCCTGCTTCTCCAAGGTCTTCAATGGCTGCCCCCTGCGGATCCATGCTGCTGTCACCTGGATTCACCCTGGCACCCGGGGTAGGCCGGGGGCGGGCAGGACCAGGAGCCAGGGAACCCCCCGCTTGGGCCAGGGCTCCCGACTGACCTCTGACCCTGTACTCAAACCGCAGATCAGTTCCTGGTGGTGGGGGCCGAGGAAGGCATCTACACCCTCAACCTGCACGAGCTGCACGAGGACACCCTGGAGAAGGTGAGGCCCGGCTGGCTGTGGAGGGCGGAGGGCCTTGGGGGGCCCGGGGTGCTGACCGCTTGTCCATCTGTCGCTCTGTGGCCTGCAGCTGATCTCACACCGCTGCGCCTGGCTCTACTGTGTGAACAATGTGCTGCTGTCACTCTCAGGTACGCATTGGAGCAGGCGGGGGGGCGGGGGGGGGCAGGCAGGGGGACACCCTGCCCGCCAGCGCTCTGACCCCCCTCCCTCCTTGGCAGGGAAATCCACGCACATCTGGTCCCACGACCTCCCGGGCCTATTTGAGCAGCGGCGACTGCAGCAGCAGGTTCCCCTCTCCATCCCCACCAACCGCCTCACCCAGCGCATCATCCCCAGGTTGGGGACCCCGGGGGAGCAGGGGAGAGGGGCGTAGCGGGGAGGCAGCGGGGCAGAGCCAGAGTTGGACTCTGGCCGTGCTCGTCCCTGGGACCTTAGATCTCAGACCTGCTGTGATCTTAGACCTGTCACTTTGCCTCTCTGAGCCCGTTTCCTCATCTGTCAATGCATTGAGAGCCTCCCCTCCCTGACCCCAGGCCTGTTGGCAGGCGAGAAGGAAGTAGTGGATGTGAAATTGCTTTGCCGATTGTGGGAGCTGTGGTTCTTAGGATGTGGGGCAAACGTTTACTGGGCACTTAGTACGCGCTAGGACTAGGTCTGAGGCTGGGCTTGGAGACTACGATCAAATGAGTTAGTCTTTGGGACTCAGTACCTGGCACTGAGCTGAACTGGGGGTGGGGGTGGGGGTGGGGAGGCTGGGAGGGGCAGGGAGGCCTCAGAGAGGGCAAGTGAGCTCATGGCGTTTGGAAGTGCACAGAGGTCTTCCCTGCAGAGGGAAGAGCAAGTGCGAATGCGGTCGGGCCGGGAGGTATGAGGTGTTGGGCCTTTGGGAGGCAGGTGGAGAGGCCGGAGAGGGAGCTGCACAGGTGGCAGGGGGCAGCTCCCTTCGATGCCAGGCCCAGGATC
>NW_005871610.1:44814-58263 GCF_000147115.1 Myotis lucifugus | reverse complement strand
TTTGAGAATAGCCCGGAGGGGATGAGGGTGGAACCCAGGAAGCCTTTTCAGATTCCAGATGGAAGATGCCGGCTTGGGTTTGGGGGGACCAGGGAAAAAAAGTAATAAACGTTCGGGATTCCTGCTTTAATTTTGGAAGTTGACCCACCGGGGTTTTCCTGACAATTGGTGGATGGAAGAGAAAGAGGAGGCAAGTTTCCTGGCCGGGCACGAAAGGATGAAGCTTTCACCAGCTGTGGGTGGAACAGAGCTCCATTTTGTCCCATTGATTTTGAGACATCCAAGCGGGACCTTTTTCAGCTTTTGGCTGAGCGGGGGGGAGGCTCGAGCGGGTGGCCGGCCTGTGGGCTTGGCTGTTTTTATGCCCGGGTGGTGGTGGACCCCTTTGGCCCAGGCCAGTGCCTCCACAGCGGGGGAGATCCCCTCCCTCCAGCGGACTCGCCCCAGGACCACTTCTGCAGCCCCGCCCTCGGGGCTTCCTGAGCTCAGTCCCCAACCCATTTTTTGCTGTGGCCCAGGACCTACAGGAAACAGGCCCGTGAGAGCCCGTTTCACAGGCACCTGGGGGCGGGGGGGGGGGGGTGTTTGGGAAATCACGGAGTCCCCGTGTCCATTTCAAATGTAAAGAGCGGAGAACCAGAATGACTTTGGAGGAAAAAAATCAAACACAGAAACATCTGCTGAAGGCCAGTTGGGGAAGAGAGTGGGAGGAACAAGGGGAGAGAGAGGAGTGAGGACAGGGGCAGAGAAAGACAGACAGACAGACAGGCAGGCGTTGGCTTCCTCGGCGGGGCCCACATCCTGGCAGAGGGCAGACAGGGCTGGGGTCCCTGGGAGGTGGTGGCAGCACTGCTGATGTGTAGCCCTGTTCCCTAGAGAAAGATACAGGCTCAGAAGGTCCCTTAGGGGCTTAGGGGACAGACAGCAACCAAGGCAAGGACCCCACTTCTTCTCGGGCACCTAGGTGAGCCAGCCCTGGCCGCCCAGGGCCGTGGACTCAGCTAAAACAGCTGGGGGCAGGCCTTTTGCCTTTTCCCTGCCAGTCTTCGTCGCTGGGCCCGTTGGCTCATCCATGACCCGGGTCCTGTGGGGCCGGGATGGGATGTGAGCGCTGGCTGCCTAGTGGAGCTGGAGCTGCATCGTCTCTTCGTTCATTTCTCCGTTTCCAGTGATTGGAAATAGGTGGGAAAGTAGTAACACGGGGTGATAACAGCTAGCCCTGTGTGAGTGCACGAGATAGGCCAGGCTCTGCTGTGTGAACTCACGGAATCCTCACTGGGACCCTACGAGGAGAGTGGCCCGTCATCCCATTCTACAGATGAGGAAATCGAGGCATGGGGAGGCGAAGTGACTTGCTCAAAGTCACACAGTTAGAGGTAATCCTGAGATCTAAACCCCTGGACTGGACGGACACTCCAGGCTGTAGAGGTGGGTGCTGCAGCCATGAGACCGGCTTCCGCCCCCGTGCCTCTCACAGCTGTGGCTCACAGCAAGTCGCTGTGCCTCTCTGAGCCCGAGTCTCTTCCCTGTAAGGCAGAGAAGATGACAATACCCACCTCCTGGGGCTCTGTCGGGCCTCACCTCTGATGTGTGCCCTGGTTGTCACCCCTACAGACGCTTTGCCCTGTCCACCAAGATTCCTGACACCAAAGGCTGCCTGCAGTGTCGTGTGGGTAAGAGCTGGGCTGGACTGGACGGACCAGGGAGGGGTTTGGGTGCAGGCCCAGCCATGCCCACTGCCTGCCTCTCTTGCAGTGCGGAACCCCTACACGAGCAGCACCTTCCTGCTGGCCGCCCTGCCCGCCAGCCTGCTCCTGCTGCAGTGGTACGAGCCGCTACAGAAGTTCCTGCTGCTGAAGGTGTGGGGCGGGGGAGGGGGACAGGATGAGGAGGGGGAGGCCAAGGGGACCCTCCAGCAGGGGACAGGGGGGCTGGGGGAAGAAATGAAGACCCGAGCACCCTTGCTGCCCCCAGAACTTCTCCAGCCCCTTGCCCAGCCCAGCAGGGATGCTGGAGCCGCTGGTCCTGGATGGGAAGGAGCTACCACAGGTGTGTGTGGGGGCCGAGGGCCCTGAGGGGCCTGGCTGCCGTGTCCTGTTTCATGTGCTGCCCCTGGAGGCCGGCCTGACACCTGATGTGCTCATACCACCCGGTAAGCGGGAGGGCTGGGCGGGTGTGTGTGTGTGCGTGTCCACGGAAACCTGAGGGCCCTGAGCGCCCAGCCTCCCTGCAGCTGGGCTCCCTAGAAGATGTCCTTACCAGTGGTTCTCAACCTTCTGGCCCTTTAAATACAGTTCCTCATGTTGTGACCCAACCATAACATTATTTTCGTTGCTACTTCATAACTGTAATGTTGCTACTGTTATGAATCGTCATGTAAATATCTGATATGCAGGATGGTCTTAGGCGACCCCTGTGAAAGGGTCGTTCGACTGCCAAAGGGGTCGCGACCCACAGGTTGAGAACCGCTGCCTTAGACCAAAGGGCTTGGCAGCTAAGAAAAAACTGACCAACGCTGCAGGCGCTGCAGGCACAGACCAACCGGGCAAGTCGGCTCAGAGGCTCCATTCTGAGCAAGGAAGCAGGACACGTGTGGGGGCAGCTCCTGGGAGCAGAGTGGGTGGCAGTGGGCAGAGGAGGAGGAAGGTGCCCTGAACGGAGGCCCTGCTGTGTCCCAGGCTCCGAGCCAGGGGTCTAACGCACAGGATTTCATTCTCGATCCCCACAACGGCCCTGCAAGGTTGGCATCTTCATGCCTGTGTTACGGATGAGGAGACCGAGGCTCAGAGATTCATGGTCACACAGCAACTGGGTCCCAGAGCCTGGTTCTCCTGACTCCGGAGCCCCACCCTCCCTGCTCCCCGGGCTCCCCCCTGCCTCTCTGAGCCTCCGTTCCCCAGCTGTGCAGGGAGGTTAGGCATCCTGACCTCCCGGGTTGCACGAATGAAATGCACTCGGGGCCAAGGGCTGGCTGACACTGTCCCCCATGTCCTCCTGTCGGGGCCACGGCAGGGTTGGTGGCTCATGTCTCCCTTCTCTGCCTACAGAGGGGCTCCCAGGATCGGCCCAGCAGGTGGTCCAGGTGGACAGGGACACAGTTCTCGTCTGCTTTGACCGTGAGTGCCCTGGGGTTAGGGCTTCGGACAGGGGAGGCGGGGTGGTGAGGGAGCCACCCCATCCCCGCCCACCAGCCCTCTCCCTGTGCAGGCTGCGTGCGGATTGTCAACCTGCTGGGCGAGCCTACGGCCACACTGGCTCCTGTGCTGACCTTCGACTTCCCCATTGAGACTGTGGGTGAGTGAGCCAGACAGAGGTGGGGGCTGGAGTACCCCCGGCCTTCCAGCTGGCAGCAGGGCAAGGAGTCAGGCCCCCTAGCCCCTCTTAAGGGTGGTCCTGGTCACCTGCGGTCCTCGAGGACCCCTCTGCCTGGGGAAGCCCCCACCTTCAGGGCAGGCCCAGGGCTGATGGCAGCCCGGCCCCTCCCAGTGTGTCTGCAGGACAGCGTGCTGGCCTTCTGGAGCCACGGAATGCAAGGCCGCAGCCTGGACACCAACGAGGTGAGTGGGACTCGGGAACCGAACCTGGCTGCCCTTGACCCAGTTGTGTCCACCTCTTAGGAGGGGACCCGCCGGAGTGGCCTCAGTGTCCCTTTTCTTCCCAGGTGACCCAGGAGATCACAGATGAGACGAGGGTCTTCCGAGTGCTTGGGGCCCACAGGTAGGACATGGCGCTTGGCCTCCTGTTCAGAGGCCCCTGAGGCCAGGTGGCCGTGCCCACGTGCCTTCTGCCCGGCTCACCTCCGCTTCTCTTGCCTCCAGAGACATCATCCTGGAGAGCATTCCCACCGACAACCCGGGGGCTCACAGCAACCTCTACATCCTCACTGGCCATCAGAGCAGCTACTGAGCAGTGCAGGCCTAGCCAGTGGCACCCCTTCCCATGCCTTAGCTGCAGTCCATTTAGACAGAGGGGCCCCTCCGAGGTCAGCGGAGCCCAGGCCCCCAGCTCTGCTGGGCTGAAGGGCAGAAGTAATCCTGAGAAGTTTGGGGGCTGCGGAGGGGAGGAGCGCCCCTCCCTCACCCCTGCAATAACTGGACCAGAGGAAGCTGCTGTCACCTCCCCGCCCCCCCCCCCCCCCCCACACACTTAAGAAGCCCAGGTCCTAATGCCGTGGCAGAGGCCCTGGGTCGGGTGGGGGGCAGGCCCTGGACGATCCATTCCATGTTGTTCCACATTTCCTTTCCATTCTTCCTGCCGAGAGCCTGCCCCTGCCCCTGCCCCGTCCTGGGAACATAATATTTAAAAGAGAGAACTATATTGGTATTAAAGCTGGTTTGACTTTATTCCACTGGTCCTTGTGGGTCAGGGGGACCTAAGCCATGGCCTCACTTCCCTCCTCCTCCTCCCTCCCTCCAGCACGTCTTTCTGTGGCACCAGGTGCTGGGGGTGCACCAGGTTCTGGGGGTGCACCATGGAAGGGCAGGCCGCCCGTGTTGTGGTGGCTCCCTCATGGGGGTGCAGGCATCAGTGACGGGGAGGCCAGTGTTCCCACCGGGCCTCTCGGGCACTGCCTCTCTGGGCGCCCTTGCTCAGGATGAGCCCTCAGCTCTGCAGTGTGACCAAGGAGTCATGTAGATGGGAGGCCCCTGGACAAAGGGACTCTCATCCAGGGCCCTGCCCCATGTAGGCTCTCACCAGGCAGCCAGGGGCCGGGAGGGGCTGGCCGAGGGCTGCTCCACCCAGCCCCGGGGAGGCCTATGGAGCCAGCCTGCCATGACCTGCATTTCCTGCCCAGGCCTGGGGCTGCCTCCCTGCCTCCCACCTGTTGCCTGGGTATCGTGTGCTTGGTTAGGCCAGACCGACGGAATGTGGGCACCATCATCAAGCCAGACTTTGGTGAGATCAGCCAGTGTCCATTAACAAGTATTCCCAGAGGGCCTTCTCGGTGCCAGGCCCTGGGCTCACAGAGGGGCCACCACCAACTGGGGACCAGCCCCCGTGAGGGGGGCTGTCCTTGCTGGAGCCTGCATCTCAAGGCCACACCCACCACCCATGGCTGACCTCATGCTTTGCATTGTCCTTCTCCCCCATTTCCCCCTTAAGGGCTCCCTGCCCTGGGAGCCTCCTGTTGCCCCAGGCACTGACCAGAGCCTTTGGGCCAGTGAAGCCAAGAGGAGGGATGGCAGCTGGCCTTGCAGGAGGGTGGTGCAAGGCAGAACCAGGGCTGCAGCGGGTGGGAGGCCCTGGGTCTGGGAGAAGAGCTGGAGTTTGGCCCCACCATGTCCCTTCTGATATTCAAGGCAAGTGTTTAAATAAGAACTTCTCTACACCTGGTGGGCTGTTGGGAGGTATTTGATGAGTGAGTGGTAGGTAGATGGCAGCTTATGTGAAGAGCCCGTAGCAGCCCAGTCCCTACAGCCCTTGGCAGGGGCCCCAGGCAATCCCATGGCTGTCACACTGTCCCCCTGTCCACACTCCAGCAGAGCCCCAGCTGCTCTGACTCCTAGTGACTGGGTTTCTCAGCTGAAATGGGGAGTCAGACCAGGAGACAGCCCTGTGCACTGGGCGCACTCGCCTGTGTGCTCTGATCGCTAAAGGGGCGAGTTCGGAAGGTGAGGCTGCCCCGCGTGGAGAGCATCTCAGGCCGAATGGTGGGCTGAGAGGGCTGCGCTTCCTGACTTCCCATTTCCTAGATTTCCTGGTGGAGGAGGAGGGTTAGTGAGGAGCCAGTAGTGGAGGTGAGAGCCCGTCAGCAGAGGCTGCTGACCTCAGGCACCCAGGGAAGACGGATCTGCCCACCGAGCACCAAGCGGCAGACAGTACCGCCTCATGGCAGGTCTCCCCAATCCTGGGCTGCCACCCTGGTCTGAAAAGGGGAGGTGGTTGGGGACTCTCGGAGTCTAATGCGCCAAAGAGGGGGTCTGGTAAAGCTAGCACCCTGATAAAATATCTGCTGATGGCAAAGGCTGGCCACAAGCCAAAGAAAGATCAAGAAGCCAGGAAATATGCGCTGAAAGACTAAAACTGTAGCCAGCTCGGCTTCCTTCTCCCCCGTAACACTGCAGCAACACTGCCACTGCTCGCACCCGCCCTCTGACAGCTGCCTGGTGCACTGGGCTGTGTGGCTCGGTTGGGTGGGTGTTCTCTCACGCACTACAGGTTCCATTCCCAGTCAGGGCATTTCTCGCTCCCTCTACTTTCTTTCTAAAAATCAATAAAAATACTTAAAATAAATAAATAGAAATAAAATCTGTCCTGGAGAGCTTTCCATGATCCGTGCCTCCCCCCTTTTTTAATAGACAGTGGTATTCCATTATATGGGTTTCCCATAACATGTTAATTTACTGTAATTAGATCCCCACTGATGGGAATTTGTTTCTACTATTTTGGAATTAAAAACGATGCTGCAATAAATATGCCAAATGCCCCCGGCATCGTCAAGTGTCCATGAGGACAAATTCCTGGAGTGGCACAGCAGGCGCCCTCCCTGGGCAGGAGCCTCTGGGATGGGTCGGATCCACCTCTCAGCCATTTCGCGGGTGAGGGCAGAGGTGGGGGCAGCCCAGGTGTCCAGGAAGCTGGCCCACACACCAGTCTGGTGAGGGTCAAGAGGAGAGGTGACAGCCAGAAAGGGGCCACGTTCACTGTGCCACGCCCAGCACCTGCTCACTGCCTGGCGCATGCTTTCCGTGGGAAGGAATGAGCGTGTTGTGAAGAGGAAGTTCTGGAGTCAGGCCCCTGGACTGGGTGAGCTTGCTGAGCCGTATTTTCCTGGGTGTATCATATCGAAGTCTGCCTGCAGGGCTGTCAGGAGTATTGAAAATACCCTAGTACACAAAATGCAACAACACAGATGCATCTCAGAGATGTATTAAAACAACAAATTGCATAAAACTACATACAGTATTACAATAAAACTACACATGTGTTACACACATGTTGGTGATACACGTGTGTTAAAACTCCACTAGGTATTGTTTGGTGATACACATGTGTTAAAACTCCACTAAGAGGTCAGAAGAAGAAAAGGCACAAAATGCAAAATGCTGATCCCTGTGAGGGGAGCGAGGTGGGGTAAGGACCCCAGGAGTCTGCAGAAGGTATTGGTGATATCTTGGCTCTCAGGCTGGGTGGTAGCTTCACGGTGCTCCGTTTATAACTCCGTTTCTAGCTCACCTAAGGCGCACACATCCTTCTGTGTGTATCAAATCCTATGTAATAAAAGATTAGGTTGAAATGTTTTAAAGTAATCACACAAAAATTAAAGCCCTATAATGGTTTAAAAAATGAAAACAAAAGCCAAGATAATCCTTCCCTAGATAAGGACCTCAAGTGGAGATGATGAAATTATGGGCAGATCTTTCCCAGTAATTGCTTCCTCCTATTGTTTCCTTTAAAAAACAGCTTGATGGAGAATAATCATCGGCATACAATACACTGCATATATTAAAATGTACTGTTTGATGACTTCAACACATATATACCACACCTGTGAAACCATTACCACAACCAAGATAAACATCTCCATCACCCCGAAAGCTTCCTCGGCCTCCTTGTAGTCACACCCTCCTGCTCTTCACCTCCCCACCCCCGACTAACCACTGGTCTGCTTGCTGTCAATAGAGATGAATTTGAGTTTTTCGGAATTTATATAAATAGAATCATACACTATGTACCATGTTCCTCTCTGGCTTCTTTCACTAAGCACAATTATTGTTTTTTTAATTCTTTATTAGTTAAGGTATTACAAATGTGTCCTCATCCCCTCCATTAAACCCCCATCCCCCCCAGCACAATTATTTTGAGTTTCATCCATGTTGTTGCATGTATTAATTAATAGCCATTCCTTTTTATTGCTAAGTAGTATTCCACTGTATGGGGATATACCAGTTTGTTTAGCTAGTCACCTGGTGAACATTTGGGCGGTTTCCAGTTTGGGACTGTTACAAATAAAGCGGCTATCAACATTCATGGACCTGAATGTGTGTGGCTATATACATTCACTTTGGTAAATGCTATGGACAGAACAGGGGCACTGCAATAAATCTAACGGAAAGTAACCTCACAGGGTGATCTGATCATAAATTCTAACTGGGCAGGTCATGGTGGGCAGTCGCCCCCAGGTCTATGAGAGATTGACCTTTGCCATAAGCCAGCCCTGTCCCTTGTTCTTGTGCATTTAGGGTAACACACCCTGGAAATGCTAGAGGTAATCCGCAGACCCCTCAGAGGTGTGACCACCCTCAAGGGAGCACCTTTTTTGTCCAGTATGTTGTCAATTTGGCTCAAATAAAACTGAAACTCATACTGGTTTGGACATGCTTACATCGACAACATTTTGGAATGGAAAGACTGGATTATATGGTAGGTGTGTTTAACTTTTTAAAAAATATGTTTTAATTAATTTCAGAGAGGAACGGAGAGGGAGAGAGAGATAGAAACATCAATGATCACTGATCGATTGCCTCCTACATGACCCCTCCTGGGAATGGAGCCTGAAACCCAGGCATGTGCCCTTGACCTGAATCGAACTGTGACCTCCCATTCATAGGTTGACGCTCAATCACTGAGCAACATGTGAGCAACAGAGCATGTCTTACATTTTTAGAGCATGAAGCACATTTTGAAAACATATTGGGTCATTAAAAATGTATTGGATAACTTTCAGGTTCTTGTTTTCCTCTCCAGCATTATCACTGATAACGTGTGCTGGGTATCCTTCCATAGCTTTCTCTATAATCATATAACCATATGCAAACATACACACATATATATGAGGTTTGTTTTACAAAGAGAAAATCATGTAATGTAGTATATTTACCTGCTTCTTTTCTCATTTAAAAACAAAACAGCCCTAGCCAGTTTGGCTCAGTGGATAGAGCGTTGACCTGCAGACTGTAGGGTACTGGGTTCGATTCCAGTCAAGGGCACGTACCTTGATTGTAGGCTCCACCCTTGACCGGGCCCTGATCCAGGCTCATGCAGAAGGCAACCAATCGATGTGTTTCTTTCACATCCATATTTCTGTCTTTCCCTCTCTCTTCCACTCTCTAAAAAAATCAATGGGAAAATATCCTCGCTTGAGGATTAAAAAAATAAAATTTTAAAAACAATCCTTATGTCAAAGTGACACATTTTATTTATTTATGTATTTATTTATTTATTTAAGATATGTTTTTATTGATTTCAGAGAGGGAGAGGGAGAAATAGAAACATCAATGATGAGAGAGAATCATTGATCGGCTGCCTCCTGCACACACACACCCTACTAGGGATTGAGCCTAAAACTCAGGCATGTACCCTTGATGGGAATCGAACCTGGGACCCTTCGGTCTACAGGCCGACATTCTATCCACTGAGTCAAACTGGCTGGGCAAAAAATAATATTAAACAAAAAAACCCCACCACAGCCTGGCTGGGTAGGTCAGTTGGTTGGAATCTCATCCCATACACCAAAAGGTTGCGGATTTGATACCTGGTCAGGGCACATACCTAGAATGTGGGTTGGGTCCCGGGTCAGGCCATGTACGGGATAAAACCAACTGATGTTTCTCATATCAATGTTTCTCTCTCTCTCTCAAATCAATAAAAACATATCTTCAGGTAAGGATTTTTAAAAAAATGAATTCTGCTTTAAAACCAAAACCAAACAAACAAAACCCCAGCACATTAGTCCTTCTGGGTCAGGTGATATGGGGTTAACAGCTTTTCCAGGCTGCCTAATTCCAGGTTTATGGATATTTCAATTTGTTGAACCATTCACACATATATCTTTTTGTTTGTTTGTTTTTTTAATCCTCACCCAAGGATACTTTTCCATTGATGTTTTAGAGAGAGTGGAAGAGAGAGGGAAAGACAGAGAGAAATATCAATGTGAGAGAAACACATCGATTAGTTGCCTCTTGCACGAGCCCTGACCAGGGCCGAGGCTGGGGAGGAGCCTACAGCCAAGGTACATACATGTCCTTGACCTGAGACAAACCCGGGACCCTTCGTCCATATTTTGATGCTCTATCCACTGAGCCAAACCAGCTAGGGCCACAATATACCTTTTTAATATGTTTTTATTGATTTCAGACAGGAAGGGAGATGGAGAGACAGAAACATCAATGATGAGAGAATCATTGATCGGCTGCCTCCTGCACGTCCCCCACTGGGGATGGAGCCCACAACCCAGGTATGTGCCCTGACGGGGAATCAAACGGTGACCTTCTGGTTCACAGGTTGACACTCAACCTCTGAGCCACACTGGTTTGACAACCACTCACATATTTAAAAAAATAATAAAAAATATATATTGACTTCAGAGAGAGGAAGGGAGAGGGAGAGAAAGATAGAAACATCAATTTGATGAGAATCATTGATTGGCTGCCTCCTGCATGCCCCTACTGGGCATCAAGCCCACAACCAGGCATGTGCCCTATAAATGCAGAAGACAACACATTACCTTATATAATCACATGCGCTGCTTTGGGGGCAGATTCCCCAGAGAGGGATTGCTGCATTGAAATGGTTTATTATTTTCCTTGAAAGAGATATACTTTTTAAAAAATAATCCTCACCTGAAGATATTTTTTCAGGGAGGGAGGGAGGGAGTGAGAGAGAGAGAGAGAGAGAGAGAGAGAGACAGAGACAGAGAGAGAAACATCAGTGTGAGAGACACAACAATTCCACATGAGTCCTGACCTAGGGTGAACCTGCAATCCAAGTTTGTGCCCTTGTCTGGGAATTGAACTTGCCACCCTTCAGTGCCCTGGCTGATGCTCTATCCACTGAGACACAATAGCCAGGAAGGGGTACAATTTTAATAGACAACAGAATGCTTCCCAAAAAAGACCTTCATATTAGTGTCAGCACATTTGTCTTCTGCTCTTTTAATGATCATATAAAGAGATCCTTCATTATCACCTTAATTTGCATTTCCCTACTAAGAGTGTTGGTCCCTTTAACATTTTTTGCTATTTGGACTTGCTTTTCTGAAACTTGCCTATTTGGCCTTAAACGGTTTGGCTCAGTGGATAGAGCATCGGCCTGTGGACTGAGAGGTCCCAGGTTCGATTCCGGTCAAGGGCATGTACCTTGGTTGCAGGCACATCCCCAGTGGGAGGTGTGCAGGAGGCAGCTGGTCGATGTTTCTCTCTCATCGATGTTTCTAACTCTCTATCCCTCTCCCTTCCTCTCTGTAAAAAATCAATAAAATATATTTTTAAAAAAAGATTTACTATAAACTCTAAGTTGTAGTTAAAAAAAAAAACTTGCCTATTTGTAGTCTTTTCAAAAATTAGTTATTCCGTGGCCAGATATCTCAGTTGGTTAGAATATCATCCGGACAGACCAAGGTTGATGGTTCCATCCCCAGTCAGGGCACATACGAGAAGCAACCAATGGCTCAGTGGTTGAGTGCCCACCCATAAACCAAGAGATCAAATTTGGATTCCGGGGGCATGCAGGAGGCAGCGGATGGATGAGCCTCATCATTGATGTTTCTCTCCCTCTCCCTTCCTCTGAAATAAAAAAAAGAAACAACCAATGAAAGCATAAATAAGTGGAACAACAAGTTGATGTTTCTCAAATCAATAAAAATTAGAAAAAAATTAGTTTTTAAGACTTCTTTGCATATTAAAGATATTAACTCTTTATCAGGTATGGCAACTGTTTTTGTAGCTTATTATTGTCTGTTGACTTTTATCATAGTTTCAATGTATCTGGTAATCAAGTACATCTTTTCTTCATAGTTTGAGTTCCCCGTCTTCATAAACTCTCTACCCCTGCATTACCCTGACAGCCTAAGTCAGCGGTTCTCAACCTGTGGGTCGCGACCCTTTGGGGATCGAATGACCCTTTCACAGGGGTCGCCTAAGACCATCGGAAAACACATATATAATTACATATTGTTTTTGTGATTAATCACTATGCTTTAATTATGTTCAATTTGTAACAATGAAAATATATCCTGCATATCAGATATTTACATTATGATTCATAACAGTAGCAAAATTACAGTTATGAAGTAGCAACGAAAATAATTTTATGGTTGGGGGTCACCACATGAGGAACTGTATAAAGGGTCGCGGCATTAGGAAGGTTGAGAACCACTAGAAGTGGTTTCATTGTTTCTATTTAGGACTGTGTAACATTAGCTAAATCTTTTCCCTACTTAACTGAAATACCACCTTTGTGGTATTTTTACCCATAAACGGGGAATCTACTTCAGGGCTCTGTTTCACTGACGTCATTCCTACATCACATAGTTTTATTATTGTCTTTTATACTGTGTATTATCTGGAAAGGCAAGTTCCTCCTCAACCTTGTTTACAAGTTTCCCCACTATTTCCCAAATTGATTTTAAGATGATTTAGTGAACCACACGTTGGGAGTCTAATGGAACTGCATATTTGTAAACTCATTTTAGAATTGACAAGTTTACATTCTTTTCCGCCTAAGGTTATATGTTCTATCAGCTCAGGTTTTTAATCCTTCAATTAGCGTCTACTTTATAGCGACTTTTTTTTTTTTTTCAAAGAAAACAGGATGTCCTTTTCTACCTGTGGTGTCAACGGACCCCGTTTACGGACACGCACCGGACCCGCCCCCTACCCCGGTTCCGGGTTACGAGGGGATCGAGGACTGACGTCACTTGGCGCTCACGCTCCAGACCCTGGAACGAAGGTGAAGCGAGGGGCGGAGGCGACTTTGCCCAGTCTACGCATGCGCTCTCCTCCCCCGCCGTAAAGCTCATTGGCCGCGGCTTTTCCGCCGCGACCTCTCGCTTACTCCCAAATAGAAAACGCGACAGCCAATCTCCGGGTACTACGACGCAACCGAGTTTAAGCCTATCAAGTTCAGCCAATGAGAGCGCGCTTGCAGCCGACGTCATAGTTTGCCCCACCCTCAGCCCTCCTTCCTGGACGCCGAGCTCAGTTCGCGCAGTAACAAATGAAGTGCGCGCTGCGACACCTCCCAGCTCTCCAGCCTCGGCCGCCATTTCCTCGCCAGGCCTAACGGTCCGGCCAATCCCAGCGCACAGCGAGAAGGACGGAAGCTCCGCCAATCGGAGGCCGCCGATCCGACCCTTTGCCTCAGCCCGGCCCAATCCAGGCTTCGGCCCGTCGCCCCCAGCCCGCCCCCGTGGCGCCCTCTCTCCTCCCTCTTTGTGCGTCTCGCGCCGCCGCCGCCGCCCGCCGCGTGAGAGGAAGGGCTCCGCGCGTTCCGCGCAACGCAGTCGAGTCCCCTTCCCCCCGGAAGTTCGCTAAGAGAAGCCGCCGCCGAAGGCGGTCCCGGGACCATGTACCGAGCGAAACCAACCGCTGGAACCCGGCTCCTGCCTCCTTCCTCCGGGCTAAGAGTTGAG
Organism: Myotis lucifugus; assembly: GCF_000147115.1. Taxonomy (NCBI): domain Eukaryota; kingdom Metazoa; phylum Chordata; class Mammalia; order Chiroptera; family Vespertilionidae; genus Myotis; species Myotis lucifugus. The sequence continues at coordinate 44,912 of NW_005871610.1, read as the reverse complement.
CCGTGCACGTCTGTCCCGGCTGGGGGGGTGCTTAGAGCCGGAGACACCGTCTGTTCCCGGGCCTGGGCGGTGCTGCTGGTGCCGGTCCGCCGCCTCCT